>NW_022985570.1:211967-354404 GCF_010093815.1 Pseudovirgaria hyperparasitica
TACGTTATTAGTTATATATATTATATATATATAGGGGGCCTATATCTATTTATAGGTATAGTATTATCCTAAGGTTATCGCGCTCGGTATACGACCATAATAAGAGTAGTATTAACCTATGAATATAGAAGAGAACTCGTCTTTCTAGTCCTAGAGGGTATATAGTATAGTATCCGGGGTATATGGTTGGTTTACTCGTCTAGTAGTGTTTATAGGGTTCCTAGATAGCGAGTATTATAGCCCTAGTCTCTTCGAGGAGCGTCGCCTAGTTCTCTCTTTTATATTATATATTTACCTATATAATTTAGAGTATATTCTAGTCCCTTATTAGGTACTAGGGAGTATATATATCTATATACTTATTCCTTAGAGGCGCGACTATCCTCACGCGGTAGCGGCTTTAACTATGCCTTTTAGTCGTCCTATTATCTTTAGAATAGTCTACTATCCCGCCTAACTACCTTCTAGAGGGGAGGTTAGAGGTGTTATAAAGGAAGGACTCGTGGTAGGTGTTATATTCTATAACTATCTCGCGCCTCTTGCTTTTATCGTACGAATATATTCTATAATCTATTTACGTTTTATATATGTTAATAACTATAACGGGTATTTCCCGTCGTAGTTTAAACACTATACTATATCTCTATTTCTTAGTCCGTCTCCTCGCGGTTTATAAGAGTACTTCTAGATAGCGTGGTCCCCACGGTACTATCCGCACTTAGTCTTCTATAAGTACCTTTATATAGTATATCTATACCCTTAATAGTTAAAGTACTATATTATTATCTATGCTCTATCCCATGGCTCGGCTATAAGAAGCTCTCCTTCTATTAGAAATCCCTTCTATATAATATATTATACGAGGGCGGGGTCTCGGAGCTCTATAATTATAGTAGAGTGTTTTTTCGCCGTTATCTTAATCGCCTATAGATTCTTCTACCACGCTTTTATAATCTTAATCCCTAAGTATTTTCGCGTGTTAGATTATTCTATATACGTAATATCCTCCGCTCTAATAGCCTATCTATATATAGATACTACGTATACTATAATCGGGTATATAGCTACCCTAATAGACGCGCTAGGGAAGATACTACCTATCGCGTTCGGATCTCGTAAGATGTTTTACTACGTAGTATTTATTATAGTAGTAAGTACTACCCCACCTAGCGTAACTTTAGTAGCCACGACGCTCGACTATATTTCTTTCTATTTATTAATCTTATTTATAATTTCCTTTAGGGATGCCCGTTAGACCTACGCTAGCGTATCCTTATTCTAGATTATAATACGTATACTATATACTCTATCTATAGTCCTAGTAGTCCTTAGTATAGTGGCTCCGGATAGTACTATAATCTAAGCCTACGTATTAGGGCGCTTACCTTAGAATAGCTCTTTCTAGATTCTCTATAGGCTAGCTTCTATTCGGTCGAGTCTACTACTAGGTTCCTCTTATAGCGACTTCCTTTCTTCCTCTATAATTTCTCTTAGATTCTAGATAAGGTCCCGAAATATATAAAGGAGGGTCTTCTTTCCCTTCTCGGCGTCCCTCTCTATATATATTATCTAGTATTTAATTTTATCTAGGAGGGTCTCCCCTCTTAGGGTCCCCTTGGTCTAGATTATCTATAGTACTTCGCACCCTTAGTTAGTTTCTATATTTTAGATAGGTATCTAGCTATCTATATTAATATCGCTATATGGCTGTTTCTACTATACTAGTAGGGGTATATCCGGCGTATACCGGGGTATTATAATACCTAAGGCCGCCATAGTTATTAGTTAAGGGTAGCCCTTAACTAATAAAAGAGGGTTAGTATATTAGCGTTTATTAGATATAGTCTATACTTATATTATTAAAGAGTCTTCGAGCGTATATATATAGTATCTCTATACATCGGTATCGTCGCGTATTATATACTATACGTATATATATATATTAGAGGTTGTTATACTCGGTATACTCTATCGTTTAATGTATGTAAATCGCTGTTTTTCCCCGAATTAACTAGTTTAGTCCGTTAGGGTATAAGAAGTTTTTTTTGTCGCATTAGTATAAGAGCCTATGAGCTCAACCTAGGAAATAATATAAAAGTCTATAACGTATTCCACGTCTTATTACTTAAAAGGTTTTAACCTAACGTATATAAACGTACGAACGTGTAATTACACTCTATTATACTCTAAGATAGACTAGACATATATAAAGTAGACTATATTATCGAACATAGGCTCGACGAGAACGGTATCTAAAAGTATTAAATCTATTAGAAGAACTATACCGAGGATAAGAATACCTAGGAACCTATAGTATATATCTTAAGTGCCGCGATAGCTATATATAAATAGAGGTTATAGGATAACACGTTACTACTATAAACCTAGCGCCGTTAGAGCTATTATAAAAAGAAGAAGAATACTATAGAGAACGAAGTATCGAATTACGAATCCTAAACGTACACTAGAAAAACTCTATAAGGTAGCCCTATAATTTAAGTAATATATGGTTACTAAACGCGAAGAAAACGTAAATAACCGTTATAGACACGCGACGCGATATATTATAATAGAATAACATAGAGAAGTCTAGAATAGACTAATATAGACTATTATACACGAGAAGAATATAGAACTAAGAAACTAAAAAGGTACCCTACTACGGAATTAAACTCGTAATATATAATATAAAAGGTTAGAGTACCTAAACCGATAACTACTAGACCACTAGTTCGGGTACTCTAATATAATTTAGAGAGATAAACTAATTTATATACGATGCCTATACTTAAGTAACTTAAAGGAAATTAGAACCTAAAATTTAATAGTTATAGAATAAATAAGAACGTATATAATATTATTACGTTAAGAATTAAATTACTAGAAAACTAGTAGATAGGTATCTAAACGGTCTAAAAAGGACTAAAACGGATAGAAACTAGGTAGATAGAGCTAATATATACTATATAGAAACCCTAGTAAATAGAGCCATAGAGCTACTCCTCTATCTTATTATTACTCTTAGAGTATAGTAAATAAACTAACCGAGTAATAGAGCGACGGAGGTTAGAGACCTTATCCTCTAGAGTAACCACGCGCTCGGTTAGAGCCTAGTAAGACGATAACTAAGCGCTAGAGCGAAGCGACTAGACCTAAAGTTAGCTAATATAGTCTAGAATAATCTAGAATAGAATATATACCCTCTTATAAGGTAACTTAGAAGGAGAACTAGTAGATCTCTTACGAGACCCGTTAGTAGTATAAGGCGAGCGGGAAGGAATAGTATAAATCTCTTCTACGGCCTTAGTAGCTAAAACCGACTCCCTAGAATAGATAGTCTAAGCGCTAGGAATCTCGCGGCGACTAAAAATTATAAGCTAAGGTTAATAATAATTAACGGTTTCTAAACTTATACTTTAATAACCTCTAGGAAGAGCTTATAGCGCTCTCTAAACTCTCTATATATAGAAGCTAGATAACTACTAGAACCGCCGAGAGTCTCGCGGACGCGAAGATCGTTATATATATCTTATATATAAATAGAAACCTAAAAACGTATTAGTATAGATAACTTTAGATTACCCTAGACTAAAATAGCCTAATAGACTTACCTAAAGATAAACTTTACTAAGGATAGTATAGCGGTGGTAGTGGGTAGGGAGCTTAAAGATTAGATATATAGGCCCGTCGCGGTTAGTAGAGTAGTAGCTAATACTAGAGTTAGAGCGGAAGAGATATTTAGAGCCGGTAGCGTGAGCCTTAATATACTTAAAGTATATTAAACTATAGTTCGCCGTTTTTCTATAGCGTAAACCATGACTATGTTTAGTATCTTCGGCGACCTAGACCTTATTATTACTAGGGCTAGGTTTAGAGTAAATATTAAGGTCCTAAAAGAACCTAGAGTAACTAAGTTAGTCTATATTAGACTAAAAAGAGGAATAGTATTTAGAGTAAGGCGGCGAAGGTATAAACTCTTAATTATTATCTATAATAAGATCTTCTTTATCCTCTAAAGGAGGTAGAGTAGATAGGCGGCGCGAGTAGATATAGGTAGACTTTATAGCTACCTCTTCCGTAATACTAGTACTAGAATTACCTAGATTAGAGTAACTAGTAGCTACGTTAGTAGTAATAGTAGTAGTAGTCTTAGCTACCTTCTTCTCTAACTTAGAGCGCGTCTTTATACTACTATAATAAGTAGATTTTTTAGCCGGTATAGCCGGGGTAGAGATAATCTCTTTAGAGTAAGTCTTATAAGAGGAGGAGGTAGGCTTAGAAATAGGACTAGTATTAGATATCTATATATATATATATATATATTAGCTAGAGATCTAAGAGTAGAATACTCGTTTAGCCTTAAAGGCGATTAAAGAAGCTAAATTAGTAACTATAATAACGCGAATAGATTATATAGAACTAGCTCTAACGAAAATAGACTACTCTAGACCCGAACGGATCTAAACTAAAGGAGATAGTATACGAATTAACGACTTACCTTAAGAGTAAGATAGATATACTAGAGAAGAAAATTTAGAATAAGAGAACTAAATATAAGCTTAGTTAATATAGCGGTTATATAACCTACGGAGCTATCTCTAAGGTAGTAGCTATAAAGTAAGGGATAAGCGTATATATAAATAAAAGTGAACTAGAGCTTAAGTTTACTAATATAAAGACTATTAATAATATTATATAGATTTAATTAGATACGTGTATAAATATAACACTTATAGAATTATAGATTTATATATAGCTAAGTACTTTAGGGCGAAGTATAAAAAGAAGAAGGATATTATTAGGGCTAATACTAGAATAGACTTAACTAGAATACTATGGTCTAGTACGGTCCGTAATAGGTAGACCTAGGGTAAGCTAGCTAGAATAAGCGAGACTACTATATAAGTAGGCCGTATATACTTAATTCCTACTCTTTAGAAATTAACCTTATTAAGAGAGTAGACTACCCTTTTAAATATATTCCCGAATCCTCCTATAACCTGTTAGACTACTATTCTATGTCTATAATCCTTACAAGGGTTTTTTATATTAGACTCTAGGTTTATTTTTATTATTATTTAGTAAGTTATATAGTTTATTATAGGCGTTAAATATATTTAATAAGTTTCCTTTTATATAAGGGGTAATATAGCTACTCCTTAGGAGGTATTGCTAAAGCGATAGTCTCCTTAGAAGGATAAAACTAGTTTTTAGCTACTAGATATAGGTACTTTAGTAAATTAGTGTCAGGCACGTGCCTGCCAGTTGATTATACATGTGTGCAGCAGTCGTATATAAGCAGTGTGCTCCACCCTTGAAGCAGTAGCTTCAAGATTCGGTCCTTTTGGTGTAGTTGGTTGGTGCGTGGAGCCCGCCTCCTTACAATTAGATATAGTAAAATTAATTAACGTGTCTACTAAGTCTATCTATATACTATATATATGTGCCTAACGCTGAATAAGTTCTGAGTAATGAGGATTACCTAATAGGAATCCCACAAAATCCCATATCCTCCTCAGAGGGTTCACTCACTGTGCACACACGACCATATAGCCATGCCGCCCACACTGCACGACTCCAGCACCCTCCGCACCATGTCGCCCACCACCCTCGACCACAAAATCGCCTCTCTGCACCGCCAGATTGCCGCCACAGAAGCCCAGCTCTGCACCCTACGCGACGCTCTATCCGCGCTCGAGCGCAAGAAACATCCTCTGCCGACGACAACGACGACATGTCCGTCCCAGACCACGCAGCTGCGCACCCCGGACACGGACACGCCGAATTCGTACTGTGCTGCCGGCATCGAGGCCGAGCCGTTCCGTCGCACGGGCTATTTTTATGGCACGGGCGGCATGAATGATGGGGTTCCGGACGATGTGAAGAATGAGATTTTTGCGGCGCTGAGGTTTGGGGATGGGGAAGTGGAGAGGAAAGGCGGGAGGGAGTGGCCGTTGAGTGGGGATGAGTATAGGCGGTATGGCAGGCAGTTGATTATGCCCGAGGTTGGGCTGGCTGGTGGGTTTCTTGTGTTGCTTGGGGGAGTGGTGGATGATGCTGACGGGGCGTGCAGGACAGATGAAGCTGAAGAATGCGTCGGTGTTGATTGTTGGCGTTGGGGGGCTGGGCTGTCCGGCGGCGGCGTATCTGGCGGGTGCGGGTGTGGGCACGATTGGCTTGGTGGATGCGGATGATGTCGAGGTGTCGAACTTGCACCGCCAGATTCTGCATGGCACGGCAAAGGTGGGCATGTCCAAGGTTGAGAGCGCGGTGTTGTACATCAATGGGTGTGTATTCTATCTACGACCCCTTGTCCACCTGTATCTGCTAAACGCCCCCAGACTCAACGACGAAGTGCAATGCATTCCGCACCATGAACGCATCTTTCCGGAGAACGCACTGGGAATCATCAGCCAGTACGACGTCGTCCTCGACTGCACGGATACACCGGCGTCGCGGTACCTGATATCCGACTCCTGTGTTCTCCTGCGGAAGCCGCTCGTCTCTGCCTCGGCCCTGCGCACCGAAGGCCAGCTGATGGTGCTCAACAACCCGCCTCGCCCGGCCGGCGATGTCCACGGCGGGCCATGCTACAGATGCATCTTCCCGAAGCCGCCCCCGGCAGCCAGTGTAGTGACATGCGGCGAGGGCGGCATCCTGGGTCCGGTCGTGGGCACCATGGGCGTGCTGCAGTCCCTCGAGGCGCTCAAAGTCATCATAGCGACCAGCAGCGAAGAGGACACGCCGATGGAGCTGGACGAGATCGACGCCCAGCAGCAGCAGCAGCAGCAGCGCAAGAAAGCAGACCCGCCTAACCTGCTCTTGTTCTCGTCGTTTTCAAAGCCCATGTTCCGCTCCATACGGCTGCGCTCCCGGAGAGCAGACTGTGCCGCGTGTTCGGCGCAAGCGTCCGTCACCGTCGAGTCGCTGAACTCGGGGAGTCTGGACTACGTCCAGTTCTGTGGCGTCAGCAGTCCCGTCGCGGCCCTGCAGCCCAGTGAGCGGATATCGGTCAAGTCGTTTGCCCAGCTGATTGCCGACTCGGAGCAGGAGGTGCATTTCGGCAGACCACTTGCTGCCCCGCCCGTCGTGCTCGACGTGCGAGAAAAGGTCCAGTTCGATCTCTGTAGTCTGAAGGGCAGTATCAACATTCCATACTCGGTCATCAGCAGTACCGACCCCTCTGCAACGGGCCCGTCTGCCACTTGGGTTGACGAACTCCGGAGAATCCCGCTTGATCAGGCACTGTACATCATCTGTAGACTGGGCAACGATTCGCAGCTCACCGTGAAGAGGTTCCGCGAGCTGGCTCTGGACGAGGGCGGACGACGACGAATCGTAGACGTGGCGGGCGGGCTGAAAGCATGGCGAGACAAGGTTGACAGAGACTTTCCCGAATACTGAGGCAGCGGCACATACTACTCCCCAAACAAGACACCCCTTGGAAGTCACATCAGCCGCCATCTCCTCCATCCGACCAAGACCACAACTCATCCGCGACTCGACCGCAACACCAGAACGCCCCAGCTGCGCCAGTCCCAAAGCCTGTCCGATACCCAGCGTACTACCGATCCGCTCCAGCGTCAACGAAATCCACTCCCGCCGCTCCGCAGAGACGCCCACCGCCAAGATCGCCGCGCGCAGCGGCCAGAGCAGCATATTACCCCCTCAACGACACACCCACACCCCACTTGATCTCACGAGCGGGGATCCAGCCCGCCCATCAGATGCGGCACCGTGGCGCAAGAGTCCTCGACCATCTCGGCGCTCTGCCGGTGCCACTGGGCGCGCAGGCGCGGCAGGTCGAGGACTTGGAAGACGTGCATCCTGACTGTCCGGTACTGGGTCCAGGTTATGACCGCGGTCGATTCGGCGTAGAAGCGGGTTTCGTCGTGGCGGCATGCGTTGACGAGGGCGTCGTGCGTGCGGTCGTCGGGATGGACGTTCGTCGCAGCCCATGTGCTGAGCCAGGGGGGGCTCTTCTTCTTGTCCGCGGCGAAGTCGGAGGGAGGGGAGCTTGAGGATGGTGTCCTGCAGGCGGGCGTCGACGGCCATGCACGCGGTGATCAAGGTGACGAGCTTCTTCTCATCGATTGTCTTGGAGCTCTTCGAGTCCGCGTGCCGGTGCGCGACCTGGTATACCTCCCTGGCATACTCGAGGATCACGCTCCCGCCTCCGTCCGCGCTCACGACGGGGCGGAATCACGGCAGCTATTCGTCTGCCGGTGGCTGTCTGCCTATGAAGCTGTTGATGAACTGTGGGGTTTTGGGTTAGTAGTGTTGATGTTTGGATTGCCTGTCTTGATGCTTGGATTGCGCGCCCCTGAGGGACAAAGAAACAGACAGACACACCAACTGCTTATGCATAACCGTACACATACTCCGCCCCACGCTCGACCTGAGCTGCTCCCGACCCCGAATATCCATCAGCACGCGCCGGCCAAGCCAGTGCCTATCGCACACCCCCGCCGTCACCTTTTCAGACGTGATGATCATCCTGCTCTCTACACGTCCTAGGTTGGGAAATGATATGCTAGGCGTGCATGTTTGGATAGTGAGACGATGTGACTCATGGTTGTGGAATTCGGGATATGCATCGACGGCTACAGGTAGGTACACAGAGCACCAGTCGTAGAGGGAGTATGGTCGGGTATTCAGGAGTCAATGCATGCCGTTGTATGGATTGTGATCCCAGGGTCTACGGCGAATGCAAGCCACCCGAAGCAGTTCTATCCTACGACCAAGCCCAAATGCCCTGCCACATCGGCCTCAAGACCGCATGTGACCTTGCCCGTGCACCGGCAGTTCAAAAGGAGAACAAAGCACAACAAGCCTCATTGACTCTGGTGGATATTTCAGATTCGTCATTATCATTATCGTTACAGCACACGTCAACCACCCGCCCATCGCAAGCACAAAAGATAACTATACATCATGCCCCTTAATACTGCTGATGTCCACCATACGCCTGCGGCACGTTCTGCGGCGGATACTGCGTTTGCTGCATGTGCTGCGGCGGCGCCTCGCTCTGATACGGCACGCCCTGATAGCCCACGCCTGCATAGTCGGGCGCGTGGCCATGCTTGTCGAACGCGCCGCCATTCACGGCATGGCCGTCCGGATTCGACGGGTCGTATGCAGCAACAGCAGCGCTCCCGGCAACAAGTAGGATGGCGACGTAGGCGATAAACTCAAACAGACGGTCGATGGCGGATCTGGCAAGCAGCGAGGCTTCGGTGATGCCGTTGTAGTCAACGTCTTCGAGGGACCGTATGCTGCTAATGAAGATTGCGAACTCGGTGAGGGTCAGACCGGCGATGCCGATGAAGAGGAGGGGGACTAGGACGACGAGGGACTGGAGGGTGGGTTAGTAGGATGTGTGTCTGAGAGCGGGGAATACGTACGCCTCGTTGCACAGTTGGGGAGCTGCGCATCCTGAGGACTGCGAGGAGCATGCTGCCCACTGCGACGCAGACGAGGATGAAGGCGAGGAACATGGCGGCGGCGTAGATCTTCAATGCGGAGACGTAGAGGTCGTAGTTGTCGGAGCCCGAATCGATCGTGTGGTCGATATAGTGGGTGTAGATGCCAAGATAGACGATGAGAAGGAGGGCCACAATGGTGAAGCCGGCAAGTTCACCGATCTTGACCATGCGTCGGAAGCCATTACTCGTGCCGGCGACGGAGAGGAGGACCGAGGGCGCGGGGACGAGGATCACGTAGAGGAGAACGATGATGGCGAGGACGCTGAGCCATTCGATGGCGACGTAAAGCCTGTTTGATGAGTCGATGTCCACGATGATAGCACATTGCACGAGTGTTGTGCTGATGATGTATAAGATTTTTGCCCTGGACGGTGTCAGTACGGGACCATGACTGGACGTGTTGTCACCTCAAGACTTACAGCAACGCGAGGACGATGGAGAATCCAAAGGTGTAGAATCTCGCGATATTCTTTGTAGTCTTTGTCCGCAGACGCACAACAAAGTACATGATAATCACCAGGATCTGAAGTGCCGCAAAGACCGCCATGATGGCAAGAAACCCCCTTGAAAGTGTGTCTGCGAATGCGCCAGCTTCAGCACAACGATTGCTCACGCTGCTGCTGTCGCCATAGCTATAGCCACCTCCACCGCCGCCGCGTCTTGGAGCCATATCGGATTTAATTGACTGTAGTCAAGCGCGTCGAGAGACTGGAATATGGTGCCGCGCAAGGAGACCGGAATGTCAGAGCAAACATGACTGGCCTTGCCCTTCATATGTACAATGCAAGCCATCCCGTATTCTGACATGGCCAACTAGCGGTTCGATGTTGCTTCCCAAAATAAGCCTTGCGAAGAGAGTCCTGCACGGGATCTAAGCCCCCAAATCCGCCCAAATGAATAGGGGTGGCGCTAGTACGCGCTTATGCGAGCCACAATTCGCTAGACCGAACCGTCAACGAGGCATTCGTGATTCAGCTGAGCAGACCGTGGCGCTGTCTTGTGTCCAACCAATGACAATATGCAAAACACGAGGTCGTGGCCAGCCACGCGCGCATGTGAGACAGATCCGAAAATTGGAACAAAGCTAATTAGCCAACAACGCCAAAGCCGATGCCAACGGTGCGTGCACTGCCCTGTTGGCAGATCTGTGGGCTACTTGATAGCAACTCATTCATACCGTCTCGCGCTTGACTGGATAGGGGCCGGATATACGAGAGACGTTTCCGTATCCGTGCAGCTATTGTTGTGTCAGTATTGGATGAATTGGTCACAATGGTGAGGTGAGCCAGCAAGAAGCTCCTTGGACACTTATCCGGCCGCTAAACACATCAGGCTTCTGACACACACCGAGGAGCTGATATCATGACAATAGTAGAGTCGGCCATCTCAATGTTACAACGGGAATGTTGAGTTGAGAGGAGGGGATGATTTTGATAAATACATCCATGGATGCGCTGGTCCCGCTTCAGGCGCTGCTCTAACTCCGCCTGTCACGTACCTCGCGATTGCTCTCGCAGTAGGACCGTAGCGCAGTATACAGACGAGAATGTATTGAGCATTTGCTGTACCGTCGAAACACCCTGTCAGTCGCATAACAGAGCCGAATTCGTGGATACTGCGAGACACGACCCAAAAGCTGATGCAAGCGTACGAGACATGACGCGGATTATATCTCTCGCGCGCACGCGAAGACCTTCCTTAAGAAAGCCTAAATCGTGTGACATACTGGTACCAAGCACACGTTTTGGTCGCGGAAAGACACAGGTAGACGTCCATACTTCATGGGACAAACCGACAAGAATGGGAAATTTTGGGACTTGGGCAAGGCGAAGTCAATGCGGAAGTTCTACCACAATCAAGTGGAGGATTGGCGAAATTGAGGAGCTCTGGTTATGGCCTCGAAACCAAAGCTCTTACGCGAAAGCTCCCCTCCAAATGTTCAGCACAATGTTGATTGGGAACAAGAATCAGGGTGTAATCAGGTAAAGTACATCTAAAGAGGGTATATTACCGTAGCGGTAATGGTGACACTTGAACAGCGTCGTCGGTTGAATATTATGTGAGTCACATCGATAGACGACGAAACACAACTTTGGACCTGCACTTACGGAGGTCGGCAGTTTGCCAGAGTGGAGGAAGTCGGAGTGGACCCCTTGTGGAAACACGTCCGGGACCGGCCCCGGAGTCCGGTTTTTTTTAACAACTCGACTCGCCCGTTTCCATCAAAATCTGTAGCTGGGTGCTTCTTACGAGCTTCCTACCAAGAAGAGCTGATTTTCATAAGAATAGCATGAGTGTTGATGCACAAGACTGCCCGCAGCAGAAGCAACTCGGCATGTGGCATTCTGCGCCGGCAACCTTGTCAGCCCTTCCCTACGTCTGTCCGCGTCGTCCACTTTGACAGAAGCGTTATCGCGTAGCAACATTAAGCCAATTAGAGCTCGGTAGACTCCCTGAGACGCAGATGAGATGCAGATCTGGCTTCTTGACTATCTGCTTATTCAACAGCCTGGCATCCTAACTTCTCTTACTACTCAACCATCTACCATGCATCGTGCAGTATGTCCCGCCTCTCCGACACGCGACCTCTCATGTTCGTCCGAGTCACTCGAACTTCTGGCCATACCATCTCGGTCTGCTAAATCGGAGCGAGCCTCGGGATGGAAAAGGCCACGGAAAAGCCTCCAGCATTCTTGCCCGGAGTACCTGCATATCAAGCCGATGAGGCAAATGCTGGTGATCCCGTCATCAATGCATCTGGTCACGTCCAAGAGGTTGATCGCAACTTCACTTTGATCAGTGCATGCTCTATCGGTTTGACTTGTGGCAATACATGGCCTGCGTTGGGCGGCTCGATCGTTGTCTCGCTCTACAATGGAGGCCCGCCTGGTGTCATCTACGAGCTTTTGGCTGTATCCGCCTTTTATTGGATCATCGCTACCTGCATCGCTGAATTGGCGTCGTCAATCCCATCATCGGCAGGCGTATATCACTGGGCGACGGTGACAGCAGGTCCGACATATGGGAAAGTTGTTGGCTGGTATGCTGGCTGGTAAGTTCTCTGTTGGTATATATGTACTTGATCGAGCGCACTGATGACCAGCCATGCCCAGGCTGAACTGCTTCGCTTGGATATTCGGCTCTACTTCCTTGAGCAATGTGGCAGCAACGCTTGCTGTGTCCATGTACAGTGTGTTTAATCCGGGTTACGTCCTAGTCCGAGGGCATGTCTTCATTGCCTATCTCATCATCACCTGGGTATCCTGTCTGTGTGTGATGTATGCCAACAGGGCGCTCCCACGGGTCAATCAATTCGGTCTCTTTCTCATTCTGGCCGGTGTCTTCATCACGATTCTCGTGTGTGCCATCATGCCATCGACCAGTGGCACTGGCCATGCTTCTGACGCATTTGTATGGAAAGACTGGCGAAACTTGACTGGGTATAGCAGCAGTGGCTTCGCGTTTCTACTGGGTATGTTGAATGGCGCATATGCAGTCGGCACACCCGATTGTATAACGCATCTGGCGGAGGAAATTCCGAACCCGCGAGTCAATATTCCGAAGGCACTTGCCGCTCAAATGGTCATAGGACTTTTGACCGCATTCTGCTATCTTGCGGCTTTGTTCTACTCGATCAACGATCTGGACGCTGTTTTCGTCAATCCTTATACGTCGCCCATCGCCGAGATATATCGTCAAGCCACAGGGACGAGAGGTGGGGCATTTGGTCTGCTCTTGATCATCTTCCTGCCACTTCTCCCTGGATGTGTCGGGACCTATATTACCGCTGGACGAATGTTATGGACTCTCGCGAGAGATGATGCAACGCCATTTAGTAAATACCTAGGTCGCATACATCCGCGCAAACACAACCCATTCAACGCAACTCTGATGTGCGGTATCATCAACACAGTACTGGGACTGATATACATTGGTTCACTGACAGCATTCAGCGCCTTTGTCGGATCATTCGTGATTCTCACCACGCTGTCCTATCTCATGGCGATCCTGCCAAACCTGGTCACGAGGCGTGCATATCTGGTTCCAGGTCCATTTCGACTACCACCTATTGTCGCATATTCATTCTACAGCATCAGCAGCGCGTACATCATTGTGTTTGTTGTTATTTTCTGCTTCCCATATAGTATGCCGTTCTCGGCGCAGACGATGAACTATTCCTGCGTCATAACCGGCGGACTAAGCATCTTCGTCTCGATGTGGTACATTTACAAGCGAAAGAATGGGTACGTGGGAGCGCATGTGCTCACGCCGAGAGACATGGCGGTTGCCGATGCGGAGCGCATCTCAGGCGATAAGATTTAAGCTTCCCTGTTACGACAGCAAAATGTCGAGCCAATTGACTACGCAGCGCTGTCGTTTCCACTGGCCATCACGTGAATAGAAAATGCCAACTTGTCAATATGCGATACATCTTAACAGACGTTGCGTTGTCAGAAGCCAATTCTCCCAGAGTTGTGCTTCGTCTCGCTTTGTTTCCGTATTGTTACAATGTCCCGTGGTACGTTGACCGTGAGCGTCAGACATATGCGCTGGCTTCGGGCTATGAAAAGTAACGAGCTACCGCTATATTGCGATAGGTCCAGAGAAAAGTTAGAAGAAGACATTGCATTCTTATGCATCTACATCAAGCCTCGATCTGTTTCTAGCAGGATGAACATTTTAGTCCTGGAAAAAAAGAAGAGCTAAGCCAATGAATAAAAACCACAGTACTTATTACCAAAGCAAGCCTATCAGAGTTCAAGTTAAATTAAACCAAGAGTATAATTAGAAGAACAATAGAGCGGCCTCTGTATAAGCTGACGTTTTTCTCCGAGACCCTAGAGTACTTGGGACTTTGCAATAGCAGGGTACACGAGATTTACCCGTTTCCACGTCTTGGACATGGGTCTATTCCACAGTTCGATATATCGTCAACGCGATGCTATTTTAGCTCTCGCGTACGCCGAAGAATTGTGGTGTTTAACATCCCAGACGCGCAAATTACTCTTGTCAGTGACGTTCTCCATGATCCATCAGGATTCAGCCGGGGGGAAATATCCCAGGTCTCGCCAAGTGCCAAGTCGTTACATCTTGGCGGAGTGCGGTGCATGGATAGGCATAATGGAACGCAAGGGCATCTATCAAGCCCGACCAAGACCGCTACACCCCTTGGCAAGCATATGGGCATCTGTGTCGTCGGCATGATGCAGAATTCAGGAATATGGGACCCGACTTCGCCCCTCGCAGACGGAAAGACGGGCATTAGGGACAAAAGAGTAACGCCACGTTTTGTCACCTGCGGATCCCCCAGGTTTTTTTGCGGATGGCTTCTCAAGCCGTTTCCGAGAATGCGGAGAGGCCTGCGATCAGTTCTATCGCGAGTCAGCACCATACATGGGCGGCAACTCGACGGTTGTGAAGCACGTTGGGGATGTTCTTCCTGTCAGACCGTGATGGTTCTTGTCCATGCTTTCGGCGAATAATCACGGCGGGCTTCCTGCTTCCTGCTTCCTGCTTCCTGCGTACATGCAGCATAGGCCCGTTTAATCAGCCATCTTGCATGCACGTATGTGCTTCTCCGATGCTTATCTTGTTTGGTAGCAGAGGAGGATTGATTGCAAGGACCCGCGCTGGGTCCGACAGAAGAATCCTGCCAAAGCTGTTCCTTCTACGCTGCTGGGTGGCTGCAGTCATATGATACACGCTCGCCGTCGTTTGGAATATACGTCGACCCCATCCCTTGAGGGGCAAACCATGGTGTGAATAGTCCCGTATTTTCACCATTCGCACCGACACCCTTGCTTGGCATAGCAGCTGATTGGCATCTTTGGGGCTTCTGCAACTTCTAGCGTGCTTGGATTCGACAGGTGAGTGGGTTGCGCCACGTTTGAGGCCGGTCTGGCCGTGAGTGCCAATGTTGACAAGCTGTTTGCCATACGAATTGCCGGCCGCGGCGACTCTGTTTGCGATGGCATACACGATTGACACCTGTCCGCGTCTTCCGCATGGGGAACATTGGCCCGTACTACCCCAGGTCTTGCATTCCTTCGCTTCTGCAAAGCATGGACAGCCAAGCACTTGATGCACTGGGGTGTTCATCAGCCGTCCTCGGCATTTCGTGTTCACTGCTGTATATACCTTGCATACCCCCAGCATTCAACCCAGTCCGCTGTAGCTTTGAGAAGAGGTTGCCTTCTACCTGATAAGTACTCTCCTAGCAGCATTACTTGCTTGCACCGCAGCTCCAAGCCTTTTCTGGTCGTACGCTTGTTTGAACAACGTTACCCAGAATGGCAGAAATTGAGAAGCAGCACGGCGCCTTCTACGAAGAAGCCGCCAACAGCGCTGGTTCTGACTCTGATGTCGACACGGAATTCTCGCCGCAAGAGCAGAGGTCCATTGTGCGAAGAGTCGATCGACGTCTGGTCTCGACCGTTGGCTTGATGTACTGCATCTCGCTCATGGACCGTACGAACCTGTCTGCGGCGAATATCGCGGGGTATGCTTCGTTGATTGTGATACGAAGCTCCTTGCTGACAATCAATCAGCATGAAAGTTGATCTGGCCATGGTCGGAAATAATCGATACGTACGTCAATAATGTCCTTTATTCTGATCAGTATCCTGACCGCATTGTAGTCACTCGTCACCCTACTCTTTTTCATCACCTACATCGTCTTCCAGCCGCCATCCACTGTCATCGTCCGCAAAATCGGCCCTCGAGTTCATCTCTCCACTATCACCCTCCTCTGGGGCGCCGTCATGATCGGTATGGGCTTTGTGCGTGAGTGGCAGCAACTGGCCGCTCTCCGCCTCGTCCTCGGTATTTTCGAGGCCGGCTTCTTTCCCAGCTGCGTTTATCTCCTGAGCACGTGGTACACCCGCTGTAAATATCCCCAGTCCATTTCATTACGCCATATCTAACCCTTTCAGACGAGGTCGGCAAGCGTTACTCCTTTTTCTACATCATCGGCTGTGTCGCCTCCGCCTGCTCTGGCATCCTAGCTTATGGTCTCATGCAAATGAAAGGTCTGGCCTCGCTCAATGGCTGGCGCTGGATCTTCATTATCGAAGGCACCGTGACCTGCATCATCGCCATCGGTGGCTATTGGGCGCTGGTGGGCTTCCCGGACGACGTCAATTACAAGTCATTCCACTTTCTGGCACCTCAAGAAATCGCCTTTATCGTACGTAAAGTTAACCGCGACCGCGGCGACACCAAGCTTGAGCCTTTCAATCTGAGAAAGTTTCTCGGCGCTGGCTCCGATTGGAAGATCTGGTGCTATGCCCTGATTTTCTTCAACACAACCACTGTAACATACGCACTCGCATACTTCCTGCCCATCATCCTCCATGTCAACATGAAATTCAGCATCGGCGCCTCGCAGTGCCTCGTCGCACCGCCATACGTCTTTGGCGCATTTGTCATGTACGGCACCGGCTATGTCGGCGACAGATTCAAGATCCGCGGACCGCTCATCCTCTTCAACATGCTACTCTGCCTCATCGGCCTTCCAATCATGGGCTTCCACTCCTCGCCCGCCGTGCGCTACTTTGGCGTCTTCCTCGTCACCGCAGGCGCAAACGCAAACGTCCCGTCCGTCATGTCATACCAGGCGAACAACATCCGCGGCCAATGGAAGCGTGCATTCTGCTCCGCAACCTTGGTCGGGTTTGGTGGTGTCGGGGGTATTGCCGGTAGCTTGGTGTTTCGCGATCAAGATAGCCCTACATACCACCCTGGTGCGTACGCGTGTATTGCCTGTTGCTTGTTGACCGTTGTGCTGGTGTGTATTCTCAGCGTGGCGTTCTACGTCGAGAACGGAAAGCAGGCACGAGGCGAGAAGAGGCTGGAGAGCCAGGACGATGATGTCCATGGCGACTTCAGGTACACGTACTAGCCTGGCGCTGTATATGATGGGACGAGAGGGATGTATCTAGCTGGGTGGAACAGGGATGTACATGATTGATGAAGGAATATGAATATACCCGACAGAACGCATTCTACACATTGTGATGTCGATTCAGTGCCACCGTTTGCTATACGATCAACCCTTCACAGTCGTGTCTGCTCGCATTATAGTCAAAGACTGCTAATTTCAATACCACTCGCAGAGGAGCCACATCTCATAGTGATCGTTGCGGTAGGCGCTGTATATATCCCTGTAACATTGGTGTTTCTGCATCCTAGCCTCGCCTCACAGATCCGAAGTAAGCTTCTTTCTCAAACTATGCTGGTATCCGTACGATAGTCAAGTATTATATTATATAGAACCGTCATTATCGTGCATAAGAGGTTGTGACTGTATAGGTAGGTGGGATGCGTAGAGTAATGATTTCTAGGCTTTAGATATTAAACTGATATATCTAAAGTACAAGATCGTGGAACGTGAACATCGGGTTTACTGTTATTCAATATTGCTCTTAAGCATGTCTAAAAGTGTTATTATGGCTAAGAACACTGATTATATGAGAAATTAGAGCTATACTGTACCTTTAGTTTTGATTCCTTTCAAATTAGCTAGAATTGATGAAAGGTAACCTTTTTAGTGTCACCACTTTTTTGAGTGACAGCGGTAGCACGGCCTATTTCTTCTAATTATGTTTATCTACAGCCTTTGATGTGGGTGCGCGTGGAGCTGTATGCGTATGCTCCTGCTTCCTTGAAGACTGTATTTGAGGGAAATCTCTTTTCATTGTCCTACTGCACATGTCCAGGACATCCCCTGCATATTGCATACATTACACTAACCCCTTTTGATCACTTTGTACACTCGACACTAGCCAATGTTCAGACTTCACGTAGCTTGAAAAGATTTCGGATAGTCGTTTCTTGGTCGATCTCACCGTGAAGGACTCGACTTCGATGGCCAGCTTCGTCAACAGCAACTAATTGAGTCGGTCAAGCTGTGGACTAATCTGATACCGGAGACATGGTGTCACGCGCCACAGATAGATATATACAGGGCTCCCCTCACTCTTGTAATCAGGCCAGACCAATCTCCCGCGTCCTATAAAAGTAAGCGTTGAGTATGCGCTCCGGTTCAAAGGCCCTAGATTCCTGACACACCGGTGTCGAAACCTACCGACCCAGGACCAAAATGGCCAAGAGTGGCAGCCCAGCCGCAACAACGACTGCTATTGAGCAGTTCGAAGACGCACCCGAGAAGAATATGCTAGACCAGAAAGGTGACTATGCTGGCGCTCTCGCCAAAACCAATCCCATTGAGATCAAGCTCGTGCGAAAGCTGGACTATATGATAATGGCGAGCGACACATTGACTAAATCACGTCAGAACACTAGGTTAATAATGTCTTAGCCCTGCCTATGTATCATGTACTTTCTGAACTACATCGATCGCAATGCGATCGCCCAAGCTCGTCTCAACGGCCTCGAAGACGACTTAGGAATGTCCGGGTCTCAGTTCAACACAACAGTCTCTATCCTCTTCGTCGGCTATGTTCTCACTCAAGTCCCTAGTAATATGCTCATCACTCGCATCCGTCCCAGCATCTACATGAGCGCCTGGATGCTGATCTGGGCCGTCGTCAGCGGTTGCACTTCTCTCGTGCAATCCTACGGTAGTCTCGTCGCGTGCAGATTCCTGCTCGGCATCACGGAGGCACCATTCTACCCTGGTGCGACATATGTATTGAGCATCTTCTACACGCGCAAGGAGGTCGCGTCGAGAGTTGCATGTCTTTATTGTGCGCAGATACTCGCCACGGGCTTCTCTGGTCTCATCGCTGCCGGAGTGTTTGCTGGACTAGATGGAAGAAGGGGCATTGCCGGGTGGCGATGGCTGTTTATTGTTGAGGGCGCAATCACGGCTTTCGTTGCGCTGTTCGGGTTCTTCATTCTCCCGGATACGCCGCTCACGACGAAGTGGCTGAAGCCAGCGGAACGTGAGCTTGCACATGCGCGGATGGAGAGGGACAGAGTTGGTGATGAGGGCGAGTCGTCGACGCTGAAAGGGTTGAAACAGGCGTGCAAGGATCCAAAGACTTGGCTGTTTTGTTTGATGCAGAACTTGCATCTTGCGGCGTGCT
Organism: Pseudovirgaria hyperparasitica; assembly: GCF_010093815.1. Classification (NCBI taxonomy): domain Eukaryota; kingdom Fungi; phylum Ascomycota; class Dothideomycetes; order Acrospermales; family Acrospermaceae; genus Pseudovirgaria; species Pseudovirgaria hyperparasitica. The sequence continues at coordinate 231,502 of NW_022985570.1, forward strand.
CATTCAATTCTTTCTTCCCCACGTATGTATGCTCTCATTGCGGGTGCCTTCTCCGCTGACATCGACTCTGCTGACGTTGGTAGTGTTGTGAAAACATTGGGGTTCAATACGACCGTCACGCTGGTACTCAGTTGCCCCCCTTTTCTTTTCGCTGGAGCGACTGGAATCTTCTTCGGCTGGTCGTCTGGACGGTTTCACGAAAGAACATGGCATATCACTGCAGGTCTATCCATGGCGATTGTTGGATTTGTATGGGCTGCGGCAACCTTGAATACCGCTGCAAGATACGTTGCATGCTTCGTGTTTGCTATGGGAGCATATTCAGTCAATTCTGTAATCGTCGGCTGGGCATCCTCGACACTGGGCCAAACAAAGGAAAAGAAAGCTGTGAGCACAAAACCCCCCCCCCCCCCGGAGATGCAACTCTAACGAGGCACAGGTTATTTTAGCCATGACAAATGTTGGTGGACAGATCGGGTATATTTACGGCGCTTACATGTGGCCCAAGACAGACGAGCCTAGGTATGCGTCTGGATTTGGGGCTTCGGCAGGACTTGCACTAGGATCAATTGCTTGCGCATGGTGGATTCGTACTATGTTGATCAGAGAGAACCGTCGCTTAATGGAGATTGCGACACATGAGCATGTCAACAGTTATGGGTACTAGGAGTAGCATACGAGGAAAGCAGTTAGGATTGAGAAAGAAATAAAAACAGCCCTAAGTCCTTTCATATAGACCTAGTCTCCGCGAGAATACTAACAAAGACTTCAAACTATAGTATCAGTACGTACTATATGCCAATATGATAGAAATGGCAGTATACTGACCGGGCTACAACGAGCATCTTACCCCTACACCGTCTAAGACATCGATTGCAACATTCTGGCAAGTAGGGGTCTTTGAATGTAGTTCAACTTTGGGTAGAGTGTCGAAAATTCAACAGACATCTCCAGTAACGATATTAGATCTATATCGCCCGAGGAAGGAAACGAGCATACGGCTTAGACATGATGTGAGCCCAAGGGTGATGACCATCGGAAGTATTAAGATCCCAGCTTCAACAGGACTCGAGCCACGGACATTTTGTAGATTCAGAGGCAGAACGAATAGCTCTTTCCAATAAGTTCATCCGATTGGAATGTTAGCAAGGACGAGGATATTAATGAAAGCGTTACACGAGAACGGTCGAGCCGGCAACAAAGGAAGCCTTACGAATCGCCATCCAATCGCTAAGAATATAGAACCTAAGGAGGCCGGCAAGGAGCATACTGATAGTTACTGGTGAGGACCAAGACATCGTAGATCCGCCCTGAGAGATAGGTACCTGCACTGTGCTAACTTTCACGCATGTCCGGTTATTTTTGATAGTATCTTCAATGCTACTACCACGTAATTCCCAGGAGAGTGCGGGCTATTGTTTAAGAGTGAGATAACGGTCTGATCAAGCAAAATACTACGGCATTTATCCAGAAAACAAAGTAGATACCTTAGGTTGACGATTAAGTAAGCTGTAATCTCTTATTATACTAAGTAGCAGGATCGAGATATATGAGATAACGCCTTCGAGATAACGGTAATACAGGAGATAACGATACGAGTTATATACTAGGTGTAACAGAGAGACGTACGTAACGGTGCATGGCTAAGGGGTTGGGCCCTTTGACCGCGGACTATGGATGAATGTGAGTCAGAATCAGAGTGCCACATGTTCAAACCTTAAACGTAAACCTCCAAACGCAAAATTTAAATTTCAGAACCAATATTCTACCCCACACCTCACTTATTAAGGTATTCTCAAGCGTCTAGTATATTTTAATATACTATCTAAGGATTTCTAGTATTCTTTTACTCCTCTTTCATCGATCTCTTATTCCCATCTCTCTCTTCTTCTAAAACAATACTTGATAGACGGTTTTTTTTAACTGAATTTGGCCTTGCAGGCCTTGAAACCACATCTATTACACGTCTTTTGGGCTGTTTTTGTTGATTATAACCTCGCAGGCTTTGGAATAAATTGTTATATATGTTTTGAACTGATATTGACCTTATAGGCTACGAATATATATGCTTTATACCTATTCTATATTAAGTACTTAAGAAACCTTTAGATAGAGAGATAAGAGAGGGATACGGTGGAATTTTGATTTTTAGATCCTGCGTTTGACAATTTACATTTTAGTTTTGAACATATGACACTCTGACTCACATAGTCCGCGCTACCTTTAAGATCACCCGCCGCCTGGATTGTTACCTTGCCCCGCAGAATCTCTACCTCTCTGTCTATAAGGATGACTTCAACGCTGCCGCCTGCCGCAAAACCCATGAGCGAAAAGCAGCGCTTGAAGCTCGAAAAGTTTACCAGAAAACAAGCCCACCAGAAAGAGCTGCAACAAACTAGTGATGCTATCAAAGAGAAGAGAGCTAAAAAGAAAGAGATTTCTCATGTTGAGCCGAAAGACTGGATTGAGGAGACGCCCATAGGGCAGAAAAAGATCCTGAAACCCCTGGATGATGACTTTCATAAAGCCTATCTACCTAGGGTTGTGGAATCTGCGTGGTATGGCTTTTGGGAGGCTCAGGGTTTATTCAAACCACAACTAGAGGAGGACGGTAGTCTCAGGCCAAAAGGGAAATATGTTATCGCCATACCACCGCCAAATGTAATAACCTATACATGTTTGGTCTCTTGCGTCGGCCCTTTACTAAAGTTTTCCAGGTTACTGGCAGACTACACATAGGTCACGCCCTGGCACTGTCCCTGGAAGACACTCTCACGAGATGGCATCGCATGCGACAGTTTACAACCCTTTACATTCCTGGCACGGATCATGCAGGTATTGCCACTCAAGCCGTTGTTGAAAAACAGCTCGCCAAAAATCCAATCGGCGGGAAATCCAAAAGGCAAGATTTTAGTCGGGCTGAATTCGTGCAGATATGCCAGGATTGGAAAGAGGATTACCACAAGGCAATAAACAGTACCATACGCAGACTAGGTGTCTCTGTAGACTGGTCACGAGAAGCCTTCACAATGAGCCCACAATTGTCCAATGCGGTTACAGAAACTTTCTTGAGGTTCCATTCCGAAGGTCTTATCTACCGCGCTAACAGGCTTGTACACTGGTCCTGTCGCTTGTCTACTGCCTTGTCAACTCTTGAGGTCAATCAAAAGGAGATCGAAGGAACGACAAAGCTTGAAGTGCCGGGTTACGATAGAAAAATCGAGTTCGGAACACTTACGTATTTCAAATACAGAATTGATGGTTCAGATGAGACAATTGAAGTCGCCACAACCAGGCCAGAGACGATGCTGGGTGATACCGGGATCGCCGTGCATCCTTCAGATGAGCGATACCAAACGTTCATCGGCCAGGTTGCACAACATCCGATCATTCCCGGAAGAAAACTGCGGATCATTGCTGACGAATATGTTGACCGGCATTTCGGTACTGGTGCCGTGAAATTGACACCTGCACACGACCACAACGATTTCAATCTCGGCAAAAAACATAATCTGCCTTTTATCAGCATCTTGAACGAAGACGGGACATTAAATAGCAACGCCGGACCCTTTGAAGGAGAGAAAAGGTTCAATGCTAGATACGGCGTCATCAACGAACTCAAACGCCAGGGATTATACACGAGACAGGAGTCCAACAAGATGGTCGTGCCTATCTGTAGTCGTTCAGGCGATATCATAGAACCTCTCTTAAAACCTCAATGGTGGATGCGCATGAAACCCCTGACAGGACCGGCGATGGAAGTAGTGGAAAGCGGAGAACTCGTTATTCGCCCAGAGCTACAAAAGCGACTATATCTGCAGTGGATGCGAGACCTTCAAGACTGGTGTCTTTCGAGGCAGCTTTGGTGGGGTCATCAAATCCCAGCCTATCATATTACTATCAAAGGTGAAGATCACCAGACTGATGCTGATGACAACTACTGGGTATGCGGGAGAACACATTCCGAGGCACAGGCCAAAGCAGAGCAAAAGTTTCCTGGAAAAGAAGTATCAGTGAAGCAGGACGAGGATGTCTTAGATACATGGTTCAGCTCCGGCCTATGGCCATGCAGTACTCTCGGATGGCCAGCTAAGACCTCGGACCTCGAGAAGTTTTTCCCAACTACGACCCTCGAAACAGGCTGGGATATCATCCCTTTCTGGGTGAGCCGAATGATTATGTTTTCACTAAAACTGACCGGGAAAATACCCTTCACTGAAGTCTATTGCCATGGCTTAATTCGCGATAGTGAAGGTAGAAAAATGTCGAAATCCCTTGGCAACGTTATCGACCCGGTTGATATACTAGATGGCATTAGCCTTGATGGCTTGCATCAAAAGCTCTTGAGTGGCAATCTCGCCCAGAGTGAAATTAAGAATGCCGAGAAATTTCAGAGAAAGGCTTTTCCACAAGGGATACCGGAGATCGGGGCCGACGCCTTGCGTTTCTCCCTCATTAATTACACTCAGGTCTCTGGCAGCGACATAAACTTCGATGTAAAGACAATGCATGGCTATCGCAAGTTCTGCAACAAGATCTATCAAGCGACGAAATATGCTCTCGGAAAGCTTGGCGCCGAGTTCGTCCCCAGAGCCAGTTGCATATTAAGTGGGAAAGAAAGTCTCCCAGAACGATGGATCCTGACAAAGATGACACTTGCTGCCAAGCAAGCAAATCGTGCTCTTGAGGAGCGCGAATTCGCAAGATCCACTCAAATCGCCTACCGGTATTTGTACGATGAACTTTTCGACATTTATATCGAGAACTCCAAGTCCATCATCACAGACGGCACCGCCGAAGAAGCTCGTTCCGCAATGGATACACTTTACACCGCATTAGAAACTGGCCTGCGACTCGTATCGCCCTTCATGCCCTTTTTGACTGAAGAGCTTTGGCAACGCCTACCGCGAAGGCCAAAAGACAACACATCCTCCATCACCATTGCCGAGTATCCCGAGTATGATGCGTCCATTCACGATCCAACGTCAGAATCGGCTTATGAGCTTGTGTTGGGGTGCTCTAAAGGCCTACGTTCCTTGCTGTCGGACTACGCGGTGAGAGAAAAGGGGGTTGCTTACATCTCACCTTTGAATGAAACTTCGCGTGACACGATTGCAGCTCAATTAGCTGCGATCAAATCACTGAGTGGCAAAACATCCGTTGAAATCAGTGTGCTGAATGTTGGCGCATCGATACCTGCTCACTGTGCGGTGCATCCTGTTTCCGCAGACGCGAATGTCTTCCTTGATGTCAAGGATCACGTACAGAATGCCGCAAGTGAAGTCAAAAAGTTCAAAGGAAGGATAACTGAGGCGGAACAGGAGCAAAGTGACACGCATGCAGCTTTGATGGAGTTGAAGCAGGTTCATGGAAAGGATGTCACTGAGGCTATGAACCTGGCTGAGAGGAAGAAGCGAGACGTTGACGCTAGATTGCAGGCGTTGCGAGATGTTGTCGTTGTCTTCGAAAACCTGACGGCTTAGCCGCACGATTGTCATTTGGACGGCGTTCTTGGGCCTCTGAGGGGCTGGGCAGGTAAAAATGCATGAATCGGATCGAATCCTACCAGTTAGCTCTGTCCTGTTGTCTCACAGCCTAGTCCTCCTCAACCTCCAGAATACTCTATAGAATTTATCGCTTTCAACTTTATTTCATAGTCATGGCGGACCCAACATCAGGACTAGAGCAATCACCACTCCTGGTGAATACCGCAGAGGAAATATCCGATCATCGAGCGACCGAGACACCAAACCCGCAGAGTGAGATGGAATATGCAGCTAACCCAAGACTCATTGCTCGTACATATTATCACCACAGTGAGCGAAATGCATCACGGCGATTCTCAAAGATAAAAGTCCGGCTGAGACCGAAAGATGGGAGTCAAAAGGTATTTGGAAGGGATGCAAGGGATTGAATTTGACGATAGACATTATTCAAGCTTGACGAGGCTCTAAGTCTCGTTATTATGGTACAAAAAGACTAATCTATTTGTAGACTAGACCGCCGAGGAACGCCAAGATCGAAGCGGTGCGATAACAGGCCCCACTAAAACTTTTCCTAGGCCCATGCGGAATTTCTTCAATACAACCTTGGTACCGTTGTATGGACGCCGCCAATATACTGAAAGCCCAAGGCTGGCGCGGTACAGGGCACTCACTTGACTCGGAAGGTCGTGGCCTTGCGAAACCCTTACTTGTCTCAAATAAGCAGGACCTACTGGGCATTGGTAAGAAAAAGAATCTGGTATCGGATCAATGGTGGATGCGAGCATTTGACGAGAGTCTAAAAGAATTAGGCACTGGGAACAAGGTAGAGATGAATGTTTACCTTTCTTTCCAACACACATAGCTGATTCGGTTCCTTTTAGACTACTCTACAATCCATCACAGAGAAAGGCGTCTCCCGAGGCGGACTATACGGCTTCTTCGTACGAGGCGAAGGTCTTCAAGGGACAATTGGCGCTGAGTCCACACTATCAGTATCTACAATAGAGTCCCTTGCATCATTCAATACCTCCGACCGCTCATCATCCGAACCTCCCTCTGCAACCTCATCCTCGGAATCTACCACCATGACGAAAAAAGCAAAGGTCAATAAACGTCGACTTGCCGCTAAAGATGACGCATTCCTCAAGAAGATGCCTAAAAAGTGCAAACTAAGCGACGCAGAAAACTATGAAATATGGCTCCCAAAGCTGCAAAAAACCCAGCGAAAACTTGCTACGCGTGACGCCGAGATGAACAGCGTGACACTTGAAGAGCAGCTGAAGCGCGTAGGCTGGGATGTACCGCCGGCTACGTTCAACGAGACTAAAAGACAGTTCATACTGCTGAAAAAGCACAAGCGCCAAGCCCTGTATCTGCAGAGAACTGTCGAGGAGGTCATCAAGCACGGCGACACACTGGGGAAGAAGATTGAGGAAGACAAAAAGGCTGCACCACCATTGCAATCTGCTTTGGCGGAATTACCGGCAAAGAAGCTTGAAAATTACAAGAAGCGTGCGTTAGAAAAGGGACTTAGTGTTGAGGCATATTACGAAGCGCGACAGAAGAAGAGGCGCGCTAAGAAGCGGCGACAGATGCGTGGCGACGGTTTTATATCGTTGGATGCCGAGGAAGAACAGGAAAGCAGCGATGACGATGGGAAAACGAAGAAGTCGTGGATAAAGGTTAATCGAGACAAGATACTTATGGAAATGGGCAAGAACCCGGCGACTGCGACAAAGGACGATAGAAAAGCTGCTGTCAGATATCTTAAGAGGCAGAATAAAGCCAAAAAGAAAGGACCAGAGAAGAAAGGGGCCAAGCAAAGACAAGGTGGACGCAATTAGGCTGACGTAACGTTGTCAATAGGAAATACTTTGTGCATTCAGCCAATAGTCCAGGTCTTTTCGACAAATCAACGGTGAATGATTATATGCAATGAGTACGTCTTCTCGTACAGATCATGTCGATGCCAGTACGCTTAGTTCATTGTGCGTTCAGCTCATCAGTACACGCTGCTCAACCTTTTTCCGCCTTTAGACGATCTCCCATGCGACTGCTCGACAGTGATTCCCTTCGCCCTCGCCCATTCCACAGCATCCGGGTTCATGTCAGTGCAGTCATTGAGCTTCAATAATCGCAACTCCCTCATACCTCCCACCAATGCCCTGACACTCACTCCCGTCACCTTCGTGTTAGACAAGTTCAACGACTCCAACCTTGGGAAGAGCTCAGGGAACTTGGTAAACTCACTATCCGACAGTCTACAACCCTCCAAACAAAGGTCTTGCAGTGAGCTCAACGCCGGTAGGCTCAGCAATTCCATGATCTTCGCACGCGTCTGCTTCACCGATAGATCGAAGTACGTTATACATTCCGGGATACCGAAGCGTGCGAGTTGTGGCGTAGGTCTCTCTACGGCGTGCATAGGCGCCGATTCCAAGCCGTTCAAGAGCTCACGCAGTCCTTCCCATGTACTACCAAGATCGAAGTGCGAGATTTCGATTTCGGTGAGACTTGCGACTCCGGTTGCTGGAACTTCGACAAGGGCCGGGTCGTGGACAATGACCTGGGCTTGCCATAACGCTGCGGGAGAGAGTTTTTGAATGCGTGTGAGCCCGATTTTACGGATGCTGTAGGGGAGTGGAACAGGATTTGCGATATATAGACGATCAAGGTTGAGACTTTCGAGTGAGGGAAGGAGGCTGAAGGATTCCGAAGGTAGTTGGCCAGCAAAGTGCGAGAGCGAGAGATGGGTCAAATTGGGGGCTCGAGTGAAGAGTGAACCCTGAAAGAAAAGTTAACTATCAGGCGATGTGATGCTCGAAGCAGAAGACTTACCAGGTGAAACTGCTCGATGTTTATAGTGTGTTTGAGACCGACATGTAAAGTGAGCTTCTTGAGATGTGGCATGTCGGATTGCCAGTCTGCAACTCTATCACCCGGAATGACATTGAAACATTCGAGGTTGACCAGGGTCGGCCGTCGACGAAGGATTTGCGTTATTGTGTTATTTGAAATGCCCATATCGGCTGACAAGACTAAGGTCTTGAGATTCTTCGCACACATTGTAGCTTCAAGGATAGACTCCCCAGCTCGAGAGCTAGGTCCTTGCAAGATGTTAATTGTTTCGAGCTGAGGGCATCTCGTTGCGATAGTCCGGAGGATATTCACATCGTCAACACGATGAATGATTACTTCAGTGACTTTTGAACGGGCCCTTTCGATACAATGTCGGAGGAAGCTAGCCTTGACCACTCGTTTTGCGTGGGAGAGATCAATTTTGGTCCACAGTGATTCGCGAGAGCCGATGAAACGGTACCAACTTCCTGACACTCTGAGGCAGTTTCTAGATCGAAGGGTCAACATGAAAGTAAACGAATAGCGAAGTTGACATACACCCTGTTTCTAAACGTCAGGTAGCCCAGAATCATCTCAGCCAGTTCAACTGGCAAAACAGTAAGCGGATCGTGGGATCTTGGTGGAGCTAGCTCATGCTGAAGTTTATCACGTTTAGCTTTCAGTAACTGCATTGGTTAGTTCTCATGTCCCGGTGATTCGGGGCGATGAGATACAATATAGTCCTTGTCCGACACGGGGACATTCCTTGCACCATAATGATAGATGTCCAAAGCAACACCAGGCTTTTCCATCTTTTGCAAAATCTGCCCAGTTCGAAGGAATCCCTACGACTCGTCAGCAGCTTTCAAGTGCGGACCACATGACCATACCTTGACATTCTTCTTATCTATCTTGATCATGTGCTGTGAATCTTGGAGTGCACGATTGAAATTTCCCAGCTTGACATACGTTGCCGACCGGAGGTCGAGCAAATCTACAGAACCAGTGATCGAGGCATTGATCCCTTCGGTGAACGCGTCCACTGCCTTTTGATATTCGTTTTGCTTGTAATACTGGATTCCTAACTCTTTATACTCCGTGACGGAAAGATTCTTCGGCATATTGATTCATTCACATGTATTGTCTCTCGTCAGTACCTGCAATTGTTGTAGATAGCCTCAATGTGTGAGTGTGAAAGGGTTCACGCGGAAGTTGATGTGTTGACCTAGAATGTCGAGGCTGCTGATTGGCCAGCCTTATTCTAGCGTCCCGAAACAAGCTCGACGCCAAAACATCGCGACGGGCCATGGGAGCTCTCTGATAAAGGTGCTCGCGCATCACCACACGACAGTCTCCGAGATGACAAGCATCGACGACCTATTCAAAAAGCCAAACGCGCCTGGGAAACGGAAAATCGAGCCCTTGACTGACCCTGAAAAGGTTTACAAATCTGCAAAGATCTCCGCAAATTCCGACGCCAAGCAACCACGAGCTTCAAGCGTGGAGGACGATGATGGCGAAGAAGCAGGACCCCAATTACCTCCGGAGAGTGAAGAGGAGGACTACGGGCCTGATGATGAAGAAGGAAGATTTTTCGGGAGTGGACTTGACGAAGGTACAAAAGATGCTATGGACTATCTCGACGAGCAAGACGGAGAGGAAACATTCATACCCGAGAAGATTGACAGTTCATGGCTGAAAAAGACGGCCTTAAACTTTGAGAAGAGAATAGCGAAGAACGCAGAGCTACGTGGGAAGTACGAGGAGGAGCCTCAGAAGTTCATGGGCTCGGAATCAGACCTGGACGATGATATCAAGGCGTTGTCGATACTTTCAGAGCATTCGGAGTTGTACGCCGAATTCGCGAAGCTAGGGAGTGCTGCAAAGCTGGTATCGCTTCTATCGCACGAGAATACAGACATTGCCATCGACGCAATAGAGATTATAAGCGAATTGACCGACGAAGACGTAGAAGCAGAACAAGAGCAATGGGACGCTCTGGTGGACGGGCTTATGGAGGCAGACATACTCGACCTGTTGACTCAGAATTTTGATCGCTTCGACGAGACGAACGATTCGGATCGTAGTGGAGTATATCATGCTCTAGGCGTCATCGAGCACCTTATTTCGAGGCCTAAGATGGCTGAGACAATAGGAGAAACTACAAAACTTTTGCCCTGGCTAGTTTCCAGGATACAAGTAAAAGAAGCAAGGCTAGGTCAAAACAAGCAATACGCAGCCGAGATACTCTCCATCATCCTACAATCCTCAGACTCAACCCGTAAACGCTTTCTCGAGCTTGATGGCGTGGATACTCTCCTCACTATACTTGCCGCCTACCGGAAAAGAGATCCCCAGAAAGACTCCGAAGAGGAGGAGTATGTTGAGAATCTCTTCGATGCACTAACATGCGTAGTTGACGAACCTGAAGGCAAAGCCAAATTTGTGGAAGCCGAAGGTGTAGAGCTATGCCTGATCATGCTCAAAGAAGGGAAGATGAGTAAAGCACGCGCTTTGACCGTTCTCGACCATGCCCTAGCCGATCGCACAGATACTAGTAGCATGAAAGCAGATGCTGCCGAAAATGCAAGACTCGACAGCACAGTGCCCGTCATGCAAGGCGGTGACGTATGCCAAAAACTCGTCGAAGCAGAAGGTCTCAAGCGCATCTTCAGCCTGTTCATGAAGAAGAACGACAGCTCGACGAACGAACATCTCTTGGGCATCTTTTCATCACTTCTCAAGTCACTTCCTGGTAGCTCGGCCCAGCGCATACGAACGCTCGCGAAATTTATGGAGAAAGATTACGAGAAAATATCCAAAACCATCGTTCTCCGTCGCGATTATGCAACTCGTCTTGCAGCAGTAGATCAGCGGATCAAACGGGAGCAAACCAACCTCGACTTGGCAGATCGCGAAGCCATGGAGGATGAATGGTTCTCGCGGAGACTTGATGCTGGACTATTCTGTCTCCAGACCGTTGATGTGATATTAGCCTGGCTAGTTGCAGAAGACGACGGTGCAAAGAAGAAGATCCAGGAGCTATTAGCAAAACGGAATGAGACGTTAGCTGACGTTAAGCGCACAATTCAGGGGCAGATAGATCAAATCCATGTGTCGGACAGGGCAGAAGAGGGCGCACTGAAAGATATGCTTCAGACTTTACTGTCCTTTCTGTGATTACAGACTCCAGATAGCTGGCTCCGTCAATCCACCAATTCCTCCTTCTCACACTTCTCAATCCAGGTCTCAATGACCTCGACCGTCCTCCCCAAGTCTGTCAAATACGGCGCATGCCCGGTAGCACTCTCATACACAGTCCACACCGCGCCTTCCTTCCCGGTAGTCTCATTGATCATCGCCTCCTGCAGCGGCAGTGGAATGATGTTATCCGCGAGGCACTTCAAATAAGCCGTCGCGACCTTCGCATACGGTGAATTCGTCAACGGGCTCATCTGCGGCGCCGCAGGCAACAGCGGCGGAAACGACGCAACTCGCTCGTCAGACGGCTGATTCATCGGGTCATTGTACAGAAATATCTCTGGGCGCAGGAGCTCCACCAGTCCGTTTTCCTCCGCCAAAGTCAGCACCTCCATATCTTCGGCCTCTATGTCATACGCTCAGGGGAGAAAAACACGTACGTGGATCTTGAAGCAGGCTAAGTCTTTCCCCTCTACCGCCGCATAATACTCGCCAAATCGCATTGATGCGCTCCCGCCCTTACACACCGCAAACGTAGTCATGTAGAGTATACCTAATACTCCTCCCTTCTGCCCCTTCGCCTTCCGCTCTCGCACCAGATACTCTAGCTTCGCAGCTTCGGTCGAGCTCGCGCCTCCAGCGCTGTGTGCTATCATCACGACGTACTTTCCTTGCGCGACGACCAAGTCGTCGAGGATTTGGGCGAGCAGGACGGCGTCGGTGGCGTTGGAAGGCAGACCGGACGCGGGCGCCGGGTTGGCGAATGTAGGGTTGGCCAAGGTGCCGGCGTTGGTATGTAAGGGATCAGACGAGGGGAGTTGGGGGGCGCTCACAGGGAATTTGGTGCGCAGGGTCGTGAGAAGGGTGGTGTAGTGTGCGGGGGAGTTGTACATGCCATGGGCGAAGAGGATTGTTGGGGTTGACGTCTTGCACGGTGATAGGGTTAGATAGGAAAGAGATTTTAAAACTACGAGGGATAATCGTATGAACTGAAACTCGCAACGTCAAGATATTGGGGGACGGATCTGCTGGTGCTGACTGCAAGAGACGCGGTTGAGATAGAGTTTGACTTCGGGGCACACTTGAAAGCCAACAGCTCAAATCCCTCCACGTGATCGAAAGCCGTGTGGTCGATAGCGTAGGAGCAACCACTTTTATCTACCCTACATAAATCATGTGCTAATTGGTCATTTGAGAACAGTGGACGCCTTACTCGACTAAAAATCAGAACACCACTCTCGGGTCCCAGCCCACTCGAAGAACCTTCGCCCACAGGAAACACATCGAGCTGAGCACATAGCACGCGCCAGTAAACAACACCACCGCCCAATAGTGCCCGCCAGCTGCCGTTACCAATGCTCCCGCAATCGGTACGCCTGTCAACGTTCCAAGACTGACGACACTGTAGCATGTCGCATAGTATCGTCCATAGTTCTGCGTCTCGCACAACTGCCCAACACAAACCGGCGTCAGACTAATATTGCTGCCACTGAACAAACCAAACATAGCGGCAAATGCGATTGTCAACCCCTTGACAGCAGCAGGTTTGTCATGCAAGACCGCGGCAGGCATCCAAAGCGCAAACGAGCTAACCACGCACAACGAGAGCGCGACCAGCATGCAATTGAACCGTCCAACTTTGTCGCTGAGCAGTCCTGGCGCCCATCGCCCGATACTTGAGGCTGCGTTCAATATCGCGATGAGCTGATAGCTGAAATCACGCGTCATGGTCCCGGTCGAGAGTGCAAACGTCGTGATGTATGCGATGGGAACGAACAGGCCCCACTCCATGAAATACACGCCTGTGGTCGTGAGGGCAAAGCTCAAGTCCCGGAAGATTCGAACGTCGGGCATGACGCTGCTGCCGGGTTTCGGGGGGAGACGACTCCTGATCAGGAGATTGGCCATGATACATGACACGAGGAAGATGAGAGCAAGCACGCGCGTTGCCCAAGCAAATCCGATTTCTGTGAATAGGCGTTGAAGCATCAACGGGTAAACGACGCCGCCGCAAGCACCACCGGTCGCGGCGAGTCCTGTGGCATTCCCTCGTTTCTTATTGAAGTAGTGTCCAATGGCCGAGATGGAAGGCGTAAATATCAGAGAGGAGCCAGCCCCGCCGAGCAAGCCGAAAGTGAGCATGAAATGCCAATACTCTAACATAGTTGTCAACATTAGACGAAACATCAAGGGGAGTGAGACGACATACGAGTCGAGAACGAGAAAAGCAACATAGAAAGCACGATGAGGACACTTCCGGAGAAGATTAACAATCGTGGACCTTTTGCATCGAATATTGGGCCGATCTGTATGCCACAGAAGAAGGAAAGGAATGTATAAACAGAAAATATCCAGCCAATTGCACTTTCGCTATATTCACTCAATTGATGCTCGAACAAATACGCCTGGAATACGCCCTGAGTATTCCTGCTCGTAGGTGAGTACAAGATGTGAGTGGAGGTTAGGATACACTCACATCATGCCAAAAGATGCAAACATGCCACAGAATGAACCAAAAACAACGAGCCATGCTCGCAGACCCCCTTCCGGGTATGTGATCTCATCATTAGGCCCGCCTACGACCTCATCTTCGCGAGTCATATCATGCGGTTCCTTGCTCCGTTCACTACTCATAGGTGCAGTACCATCGGTCGAATTTTCATTCTGTCTAGATATTCGGCTATCGCGAGAACGTGTTGGCTCGAGGTGTGTTGATGATGTCACCGGTATGCCACATGGGTCGAGGTGTCCGGGTCGGTCCTCTGAGTGTTCTAGTGTCATCAATGATCTCGTGCAGTGGGAGGGAGAATATAAATCGGAAATATGTGGATAACGATACGGGTTGATGTGGAATATCTATGACTGGGTGAACGGATCGCTCGTTGGCAGGCTGTCGATCAACGATGTTTGGTCGTGGGATTACAGCTACCTCCCAGGGTCAACCAGGCCTTCTCGTCCAGAGCAAACTATCCAATTGGTGAAGCAAGCAGATTTTACAGGAAAACGGCGGGGAATATATAATTATTGAGGGCCGCGATGTCGCCGAAGGCACCCTAAGCGACCCACCAGTTGCATGGATTAAGGATGCTAACACAGGTGTTGAGTAAAAGTTTGCCCGTATTAGTGGCAATGCCACCACTCGATCTTGGGCCCACTCCATCGCCATTGGCAGCCCTAACGTCGACGCTTTAACGTTATTGAAGGCTGCGTTGGTCATGACCTAGAGGCAGCGCGGTTCGCGGCGCTATCCGAAGGTTTCACACCCTGCGCCTTGTTGTCGAACTCGTCAATGTCCATGAGAAATCGAGAATGACGCGAACGCGGCGCGAGAGCGCATGCTTTCATAACCAGTAAAAATACAGGGTTAGTCCAATCTTTATCATGTCGTCTTACATAGCACATAGCTAGTGTTGCTCGCAAGAACGGAGATCGCTCCCAGGATAGGTTATGTAAATGCCATAGACCTGGTTCGAGTTTGAGAACTCATTCCCCATTTCTCCGGAACGATATGAAATAGAGTTGGTAAGTACTAATCAGTCGCAGCATCATGATTTAAGACCGAGACCGAGACCAAATGATGCCTGCTCTGCAGATTAGGCAACCAACAGAGTAGTCAAAGGCGAACTGGAGCCCTATGTGCGTACATGCCTCGAACCGCTTGATGACTTTACACGGGTCGACTATCATTCAGGAGTTGACTGCTGAGATACCATTGAGGTGATGATGATATGGTGGGTAGCAAGCTTCGCGGAGATAATGATTGCTAGATTACATGTCGGCGTGAAAAATAGATCGAGATGGGAAAAGCTTTGGGATTTGGGATCCTGGCGCGTGTACCGTCGGTAGCTTGACTAGTATGATAAACACCCCCCGTATGCGAATATTGTAGTATAGACACAAGCCCCCTATAACTAAGGTTATTCTTTTTTGTACATAATCCAATTCTAATTCAAGTGGGTTATGACTAACCGATCATAGGAGCTTATTTGCAGGTAGTATTTTAATAATACTATCGACTAATATTACTGTTGGACATAGCATTAACAAGCGTTTTGGAAGTTATGATAGTAAATGTATTAATCTACATCTGGGGAGTAGTTTCCACATTTTGCTTGAAAGTCCTTTGACCTGCCTAAAGACATATAGAGATCTAATAGCGAGATATATGAGAGGTTGCCCTGTATGTGGTAGTGCCGAGTCACTTAAGATTGATTTTGCGATAATGGTTCACGTATGTTTTATAAGTAGAATGATGAGATTCTATGTTGTCATGAGCTTTCGCATAGCCACCCATTTTACTGGCCTTATGCTTCGTAGATACTTATATTACAACATCTGCGTCAAGCCGCGTCACTGCAAATACCTGTCCATAAACCTCTCCACCGCCGCCAGCCCAACCTCCGCCTGACTCCCCTCGGCCTGAACCATAACATATCCATGAAACGCCCCTGGAATAATCACCACATCCGCCACCCCACCACACATCTGCCACTTCGCACTCATAAACACCGTATCATCCAACAAACAATCCTCCGTCCCACACGTAAACAATGCCGGTGGCAGTCTGCCCCTATACCTCCCCCAATCCACATACAGCGGACTCACCGCCGGATCCCGCAACCCAGCAGCATCCCTAACCCCCGGCAAAAACGCGTCCCGGAACCGCATGACCGCCTCCTCATCGAGCACCAGTGGCGACTCCTTCCGGAAAAGCCCCACCGACGGCGTGCCCCCAGCATCGAAACACCCAAAATGCAACACCAACCCCCTGAGCGCAAACCCACTGAACCGCGCATCCGCATGCCCTAGCAAATGCGCCGCTACAAGCGCACTCAAATGCGCGCCTGCGCTCTCGCCGCCCACAAAGCACAGCCGCGCACCACCGCCCCCGAGCCGGGTGTCCGCCTCCGCATGTTCAATTAGCCACTCCGCCGCGTCGAAGCAGTCCTCCGGTGCTGCGGGGAAGGTGTGCTCGGGCGCGCAACGGTAGCCGACGGAGACGACGACGACGGCGTTAGTGGTGGCTATGGCCTGGAGGACGGAGTCATGCGAGCGTTCGTGGCCGAGGACCCAGCCGCCGCCGTGAATGTGCATGAAGATGCCCCTGATTGGGGTGCGTGCTGTGGGTTCCGGGTGGAAGACGGCGCAGGGGATAGAGCGGTTGGAGTCACGGGATGGAATGTCGAGGGAAGCTGCGGAGGTGAGTTTTGTGAGAGGGGGGAAGGCTGTTTGGCCGGCGTCACGCATGGTGCGGTATTTGGCGGCGCCGACCTTCGGGGAAGATGGTGAGCTGTCGGTGTTTTAGGGGGGAAGGACCGGGTGGGATACGTACGGTCCACCAATTTGGGATGTCTTTGGTTATGGCCATGAGGTTGTCGTTGAATGCGGTGACGGCGGGGGGGATGGCGGCTGGGTCGAAGACATCTGGGTTGATGTTGACTGCTTGTGAGTGTGTGGAGGTTGCCATGTTTGTTTGTTGTTGTGTTGCGTGGGAATATTATTTGTAGTGTTTGATTGGGATGATGGTAGATTCTAATGTCTATGCTGCAGAGATAGAAAGGGAACCCTGGTCATCTTGATAAAGGTGCCATCGAGTCTTAAGCTCGGCAGAAGTGAGTCCTGGTCCGGATGCGACTCGATGTCGGCAGTTCAGAGCTTCCCCTCTTCACAGTGGGGCATCATGTGCTTAGCGCTAGAAGTGCTGAAGTAGCCGTAGAATACGAACACCAGATGTAATGGATTAAGACGTAGATTCAGTCTCTATATGGCCTCTACATGAGGATGTCTCTACAACTCAAGATCACTAGATCGTACTTACCTATGTGTCTGCTTTCAACGAAAGACAGTCCCTAAATATCATATAGAAAGTCTCATATTCTATCTAAATTTAATAGTTTGACTACTCTTCCTTTACATCTCTATCTTCGCCGCCTCTACTACCGCTTCTACTACCGCTTCTACATCCATCTTGCTAGACTCCCTACACAACTCAACCACAACAGCGAGATAACATCCTAGATTTCGTCCTATACCCTGTATCTCTTCTCTTCTGTAGCATCTATTTTATGATGTCGAGTTTGCCCACAGCACTGTTACATGTCAAAGGTATTAGGAGGCTAGCACATGTCATATCCTCAATACGGACGCGTGTAGCTAGAGTTATTGTGTACGACCAAAGAGGAGGCAGGTTAGGGGCGTACAACACGTCATGTGTTGCTGTTTGCGAATCATGGGTGGATATAGAGAACTTCATGGGTAGTGGAGTTATAGTGCCAGTTTTCTGGGTGTAAAGTTTATGTAGATTGTACATAGCACACTTCACACAGCGAAATTGTTTCTACTAAATACCATCCAGATAAAGGTTCTTAGATTAATTTGTAGAAGCTTCCATTATGATTCGGACTTCAGTTCCGGGTATTAGCTCGCCATCCGCTTCTTTAACTCCTCGAATCCGATCATTCATAGGAGCCCGCCTGTCCCGCCCCCTATTCTCCAATGCCCCCAAATATGCCACTATAACGTCCTTATGCCCCGGCCTTCATAAACCAATCACTATCTGCATCGAAGCTAAAATTCGTAATATTAAACTCATTCCCACCATTTCCACCGACAGCTCCAGCATCCGGTAGCAACCCACTCTCCGGACCCGCGCTTGCCCCCTGCTGCCCGACCATCATGCCGCCCTCCATACTGACCGGCAGGCGCGGCACGTTGAAAAAGTCAAACACATCCAGATACTCAAACTCCTGCGGCTGCGGGGTGCGTGCAGGTGTGACGGACGGCAGACGGGACATGCCACCGGAGGCGCCGCTCGCGCGCGGCTGGCGCGAGATGAGGAAATCAAGATCGTAGGCGCAGCGGCGCATGTCAGCCAGGATGCGTACAGTGGAGGGCGTGGGACGTTCACCCTCTGCGGTTGGCGGAGCGCGTTGCGAGTCGGAGTATTCCTCGAGGACGCGGGTGAGCAGAGTGGCGTACCGCTCGGCGACGCGCCAGTACTGACCGAGGTAGTTCAGGGTTTCGACTAGGGCGTGAATAGAAGGATTCACATTCTGAGAGATGGTGCTGCCATGCACAAGGAGGACGCGTGCTGCGACCCAGAGGGAGAAGGCAAATGGCGGGCCGAGCGTGGAGAGGAGAGTGGTGGATTTGAGGTAGTTGACCAGGGCAGTGATGTTCTCGACGGCGGAGAGACAGCGCTGAGATGCAGAGTAAGAGGGCGTGAAGATCGGAGAGCGGGTTGTGGGGTAAGCCGCGGAGGAGTGTAAACGGATGATTGTGCTGTTGGTGGTCAGTCGAATGTCAGATGTGATGGATGGAGTGTCATTGGTGGAAGATTCTTCAGCAGTGGAGTTATACTCACGTGTTATAGGCAGCATGCAACATGATCCATCCAGTGTTGACGATTTTGTTACCGGCGCCGTTGAAGATACGAGCGACATTACCGTACTCATGCGGAAGGCTATGCTTCCATTCGGCCAATGCTTTATCGAGTTCTCGGTACTCAGCCTGCCATTTCTCCACGTCAGATAAAGAGCCGATATCCACAGGCTTTTTCAGAAATTGGTGTATTCGAGACAGCAGCCCAATAACTTCGATATAGTACGAAAACGATCCCATATTTTCTGGCTTTTCCATGGAGTAATCTGTTCTCTCAATCGTCCGGAACCATCGCGTGTCGACAGGCTGATTACGATTGAAGATATCATCTCGACATGGTAGTTTTCGATCAATCTCCCTCTCATCCAGAGCAAATTCAAAAGCCGTGGCAGCCGTCGCATACCGATCTAGTAAGTAGATCATCCAGAATAGCCGTCTTCGGGATTCTTCTTCGATCCAATCTTTTGGCTCTGGCAGAACCATAGCTCTCAGGGTATAAATTGATGGAAATTGCGGCGACACCATGGAAGAAGTAGTCTCAACTGCAAGTCCAAGTTGCACGACAGCCCGGGTGATCAACGCGAGAAGATTCCAGCCTGGCGGACCGTTTGAGAAACCAACAAGATCCAACGCAAGAATGACCATGGCCTGCAGCGCCTTGACGGAGCTGTTTTCAAGTCCGTACAGGAGGACTTTCTGCTTTGATAGTTCATGATACCTGTCTCTTGCGCCTTGCGTCAGTCGGGCGTCAGTGGAGAACCTGAGGGTGGTCGCAACAATGGCGTGGAGCAGGATGCGATCCCCATCATCAAGGGAAGATGACGAGGCCCCGAAAAGAGAGTCGAGAGTGGATCTCCGATGAAGGATTGGACACCACGTGTTTATATGCTTGAAATACAGATCTGCAAGAGCGTATAGTAGGTCATATGGCGGAAAATCGCCCTCATGCATGACTGGCGCGGATGGCGGAGCATTCGCCAGATTCAAGCTTGGAGATTCCAAAGGCGGATTCGTATGTGAGTAAACATCTCGTGCCGGTGTCGGCAAACCATTTGATGGCTCATGCTGTATGTGCTGCTGCTGCTGGTATCCATTGTGCTGGGGCTGATGTCTAGCATATTCATTTATCATGGAGTGATTGGGTGCAAAAGTAGAGGGTTTCTGCAAGAACAATGCCGTCTCGGGCCTGGGTATATGTGTTTGTAGTATGGACGGACTGCGAAACAGCGGGCCATCGTGGGACAACGGAGATGACTGGGCATTGTTGACAACATGATTGCTGAGCTGTGAGATTGTAGTCTGCTGCTGATGGATCAGGTCCTCCAGACGATCTGCATATTGGAAGTCAGTCTGATAATTGGAGTATGTATGTATAGCACAAGGATCGGACCATCAATACTGCCGATGGATATAATGAGCATTTTAAAATGCGGAGTATCGATGCATCCATCAAACAATTGACCCGACAAGCGAGGCCAGAGAGATGTGACACATACCTAGTCTTGCCTCGAGTTCACGGCCATAGCCAGCACGCAGACCAGGTTTCTTCCTCTCTTTGTATTCACACACTTGGGTATTCTTGACGCACCAGCCACAGCTGGGTTGACCTCGATCACCTGATACAGCGGATTAATTGAGTGTTCTGCAGCATGTGAGAAGAACCCGCGCACATTTCACTTTCCGCTGCTTGCAAAGTTCACACGAGACTGACATTGGCCTCTTTCGCTTCCGCGAGCCATCCTCGCCGTCCTCTCCCGAGTCGTGCCCACTCCACTGGTCTTCCTGATCGTCGTTGTTTGGCGAGACATTGTGGTGTCCGGAGCTGGGACTGGTGCTCTGGAAGGAGGAGGGATGGCGCGGTGCGGAGGATGAAACACTCATGGCGGCCAGGTCCTTTTCTTTTGGGACTGGCATTGGCATTTGCATTGGCATTGGCATTGGCATTGGCAAGGCGCATCCATCAGCGTCAGCATCGGCACCGGCATGGGCGTCAGCAGCACAAGGCTGGCCTGGCTTGCAACAAAGCCGTGAATGCGCGGTGCGGTGCGGTGCGGTGCAGTGCGTTACCGTGCAGTGGTCAGTAAGTGAGTGAGTGAGTAAGAGAATGTAGAGGGAGAGAGTTCGGTTCAGAGTGTTGCGAGGGATCCACCACCAGCGACGTCGCTCTATTAAAGGCCGAGCCGAGGAGCAGGTGGGGAAGGCACCACCCTAAGCTAAAAGCCTTCTAGAAGGTCTCGTGGCTGCCCACGTACCGGCCCAACCCCGCCAAAATAGCGCGGCACCCACTGCCAACACCGCTAACAAGTGCCCCTCTTCCGGCTCTTCCGGGGGACCATTCCGAGGCCTCAATTAGTTTGACTTTGGCTGCCCGTCAGCGCCACATCTGTACCTATCATATCGTATCAATCGTTGTCTGTCGTTCGGCTGCCACATGCACCACACGTGTTTACTAACTGGTTATCATCTCATACTACTAAAGTTACGATACTCCCGCCTGTTGACGTCGCCGCAAGATGAACCGAAGCCTTTGTCCGCCCGTCGCTGCTCCCCCGATCCTATACAAAAGCACGACAACGCCCTCCAATACCATCCTCACGCCGTACAATTCCTCCGCCACTCTACGATTCCACCCCAGTCTCTCCGCCCGATCCGCCGCAATATAAACCCGTAAACACTTCCCTTCACCCGCTGCCCGTCCTTCTCGTCCTTCAACTACGCGTCATCTCGTTTTCGCGCCACGTCCCCAGATCCACTGCCTCCAGGTTTCAATATATCGATCTATCTCAAATCCCTGGATACCCGCCCTGCCACAATCCTGGCACATTGCCTGAATCGGATCAATGGCGCGCTCCTTTCCGACCATCAAGCATGTCCGCACTTTCCTCATCCAGGGCGTCGGCTCCGGGGGCGACTATCACAACGTCAAGGGCGGCCATTGGCTGATTGACTCCAAGATCTCCACTCCAATGTCTAGTTATGAGGAGTATCGCAAGTCGCGCACGAGCTGGGGCATCAATGTCCTGGGCTCGTTCTGCGTCGAACTGGAGGCTTCGGATGGCACCAAGGGCTTCGCAACGGGCTTCGGGGGCCCGCCGGCCTGTTGGCTGGTAGCAGAGCATTTCGAGAGGTTTCTGCTTGGAGCCGGTATGGCCAAAACCTAGACGCCATGCTCTGAATGAGACACACTTCTGACATATCTGCAGACCCCCGCGACACAAACCACCTCTTCGAGCAGATGTACCGTGGCTCAATGTTCTACGGCCGCAAAGGCCTGCCCGTTGCCGTCATCTCCGTTATTGACCTCGCCCTCTGGGACCTACTCGGCAAGATCCGCAACGAACCCGTATACAAACTCATCGGCGGCGCAACGCGTACGCGTCTCGACTTCTACTGCACTGGGCCTGAGCCCACAGCCGCGCAATCCATGGGATTCTTCGGCGCCAAGGTGCCCCTGCCCTACTCCCCTGGCGAAGGATTTGCGGGCATGAAGAAGAACGTAGAATTCCTGCGCGCACATCGAGAAGCTGTAGGACCGGATTTTCCTATCATGGTCGACTGTTACATGAGTCTGAACGTGTCGTATACGATCGAGGTTGTGGAGCGGTGCAAGGATCTCAATATCAACTGGTGGGAGGAGTGTTTGTCGCCCGATGACACGGACGGCTTCGAGCAGATTAAGCGTGCACATCCAACTGTAAAGTTTACCACAGGCGAACACGAGTATTCGCGATATGGCTTCAGGAAGCTGATTGAGGGCCGCAATCTGGACATCCTACAGCCTGACGTCATGTGGGTAGGTGGTATGACAGAATTGCTCAAGGTCGCAGCAATGGCAGCAGCATACGATATTCCGGTCGTGCCCCACGCCTCGGGTCCGTACTCGTATCACTTCGTCGTGAGTCAGGCGAACTCGCCGTTCCAAGAGTACCTGGCAAACAGCCCAGATGGGAAGAGCGTACTGCCTGTGTTCGGCAATTTGTTCACCAACGAGCCGATCCCGACAAAGGGGTATCTGGACGTTAGTGAGCTAGACAAGCCTGGCTTCGGTCTGGAGATCAATCCACAAGCACGCTTGATAAACGCTGCCGGCATCCTCAGCCCCGCTCCTCAGAAGGCACTTAAGCCAGCACAAGAGACTGAAGAGTCGAGACCTGAGGGCATCAATGGTGATGTAACTTCACGACCCGCTACGAATGGCATTTCATAAGATCCGCATATTGGCCATCTCTTTCCATTCTTTGCACATATTACGACTGGACGATTTATGAGAATTGGGTCGCTTAATGACGCGGCGGAACATACATTCATGAACATAGAACAACATTACCCATAGCCAAAGAGATTCATGTCAGCAAGCCATTCCCATCATGCATTCAAGATCTACACTTACGTTCTCCTTTAATGACTCCACTGTGGCTCCCATGTCAATACTCGTAGCCTTAGAAAAGCTTACAACATACATCCAACCTATTGTGTATATTCCAAGAAAGGAGGTACGAGTATATATCTTGTTGCGGGTCAGTCGAGGTGTTATTCGCAGCGACCACGTAAGCTTGCGATCGGCGTTGGTATGCAGGCTTGAACGCTGCTGGGAACTGATGGTGGAAAGTAAAACGCCGCATAGTCTCGTATCATGTCGTAGTGCAGGTTTCATTTTTCATACTTGCCCTGTTCCTGCCACAAACATGTCACAACATAAGTCGAGCTCGAATGTGTTGGATTCGGCTGTTGATACACTGAAATACAAATTATCGTGGTCTCGTTGATTTTTTTCTTCTTCGAGCTTGACCATCCACCAGGGCGCGTCACCGCGCTCGAAATGGGCTTTCGCTTGCTGCCGTATACGAGTCGAGACTCAGCAGGCTCGTAAAATACAACCCGAAGAATCTCACGACCACATCTATGTATCCGTTTCCTCCTCCACCCAGTGTGCGTCCCGCGCCGCCAGTTCCCGGCATACGTGCGCCGAATGACCACCCAGATGAGCCGGTCTGGCTGCGCGATGTGCCTGCTCCTGCACCTCCGAGCGTATGGCCTTTGCTCTGGAACGACGTAGACGACTGTGCAGGGCCTTTTGCGGAATCTGAGGATGCGGACATCACTGCGTTTCGGAGTGCAGATGGGTTGGCGCCGCGAATGGTTTCGATGACAGAAGAGCGTTTGAGGATGAGAAAGGTAGGCATGCTATATTCATTATCAGTCCGGGAGCTTCATGTATATCGAAGCGATTCGTGAGGATAACATACGCTGACACACCATACTTCTGCGCGATGCCCGGTTGTGCATCAACGTCGACTTTGGCGAAGATGATCCGACCAGGCTTCGTCTCGGAGGCAGCTAGCTGGTTGAAGGTTGGAGCGATAGCTGATCATATTGTCAGAAATGGTATCCATGTAGTTAACTGCATACCAATGTTCTAGTGGTGCTGTATGAACTTTGCGTACTTTTGCAAGGTCCACACCATGTGGCGTGGAAGTCAACGATTACGTATGTATTGGACTTGAGGAGGGTTTCGAATTGTGCGCTTGAATTTATGACTGTAGGAGATGACATATCTGTGAGATATAGTTGATACAACAGATCAAGGTTGGAAGGTCAAGGCCAAGCTGAAAGATCACCTTTATGGCATACATGCTCAGTGAAGGCCGAACTGGCCTTATGTGAAGCGGAGTTATCTCCGATTATAGTCACGTGATAATCACTCTGAGCTTCGTCTTGCAGCTATCACATTAGCACCTTGAGATCTGATAGCTCATTCTGAGTAACATAGCAGAGCAGCGAGCCTTTGTTCGAGCGGAAGGTCATAAGCAGCAGATCAGAGTCTTGATCTCCATCAATTTGAAATAGGTGAGAGGCAGCTGGTATCCTTTGTCAGGAGTTTAGGCCAAGGCTCAAGCAATTGATGGCATTTTGCCCTTAGCGCATATCATGGCGGGGTCACCCCCGGCCGAGCATCAGGGTCCCAGATGAGCTGAAACCAGACGATAACAGAGGACATAGTCTTCACTCTAAGCTGTCAGGAGGAGTTCACATCCATGGGACATAACCAATTGTCAAGTGACAGACTTAAAAACAGTCTCAGATTAACCAGGCAGCCGTGGCGAGATGCAGTCGACTTATTGGATGCAGCAGGCAGAGGGGCAAATGAAGATGCACAGCCAGGTTGTCACGCTAGTTAACGTCAGGGAGCTCCTACTCCAATAAACACTGAGCGGTCTTCGCTCTTCTCACCGCATAGCGACCTGACGTCTAACCTGTTACTTCAAATACTTCACACGTCTCATCTACATACCAATCGCACCAAAGTAACCTGTATACATCATGGAAGGGTTGGCCAAGGCGACCGCTGGCGTCAAGAACATAATCATTGGCGAAAGTGCCACTGTGCCCTCTACAGACGAGCTGACAGAGCTCCGCGAAAAATACGAAAAAACTGGTCAGGGCCATGTTTTTACCTTCTACGACGAGCTCGATGCTACTGGCAAAACTAGCCTTTACGAGCAGCTAGCCAATTTCGATCCTGAATATATCAATGATATCACAGAGACAGCCTTACACCCTCCGAAGACCGAAGATGTAGTCGCTCCCAAGCTCGAACCTCTACCAGATGCCGCCACATCTTCCATCCTTGACTCCAAAGCAGAAGATCTTGAGAACTGGTTCCAGTCAGGCTTGGACCTAGTAGCGGAAAATAAGGTTGCAGTTGTCTTGATGGCTGGAGGCCAGGGAACAAGGCTTGGTAGCTCTGCACCGAAAGGGTGCTTCGATATCGGCCTTATCACCAAGAAATCCCTGTTCCAGCTTCAGGCGGAAAGGATTCTGAAGGTACAGCAATTAGCCGCCCAGAAGCACTGCAAAAATGAAGGTGAGGTGATCGTTCCGTGGTACGTCATGACGAGTGGGCCGACACGAAAACCAACTGAGGAATACTTCAAAAATGCTACCAAAACTGTCAAAGTAAATGGAGCGTATAAAACAGTTCCCAACCCTTACTTTGGTCTAAAGGAAGAGAACGTCGTCTTCTTTGAGCAAGGTGTACTGCCTTGCATCTCGAATGA
Organism: Pseudovirgaria hyperparasitica; assembly: GCF_010093815.1. NCBI lineage: Eukaryota > Fungi > Ascomycota > Dothideomycetes > Acrospermales > Acrospermaceae > Pseudovirgaria > Pseudovirgaria hyperparasitica. The sequence continues at coordinate 257,465 of NW_022985570.1, forward strand.
GGGCAAGATCATCTTGGAAAGCAAATCGAAGGTTGCAGTGGCTCCCGACGGCAATGGAGGTCTCTATCAAGCTCTCATAACTTCTGGTGTCGTGGCAGACATGAAGAAGCGTGCTGTCAAGCATATTCATGCTTATTGCGTTGACAATTGTTTGGTCAAGGTCGCAGACCCAGTTTTCATCGGCTTCGCTGCTTCGAAAAACGTCGACGTCGCCACCAAAGTCGTCCGTAAGCGCAACGCCAAAGAGTCAGTAGGTCTTATTATCCAGAAGGATGGTAAGCCAGACGTAGTCGAATACTCTGAGATAGATGCCGAAACAGCAGAGGCCAAGGACTCACACAACTCCCAACTACTTAAGTTTCGAGCGGCCAACATTGTCAACCACTACTACTCGTATGACTTCCTTGAGAGCATTCCTGAGTGGGTTCGCAAGCTGCCACACCACATCGCACGCAAGAAGATTCCCTACACTGACTTGGAGAGCGGTAACTCTGTTAAGCCAGAGAAGCCTAACGGTATAAAGCTGGAACAATTTGTGTTTGATTGCTTTCCCTTCCTAGCGATGGAGAAATTTGCTTGTATGGAAGTCAAGCGTGAAGATGAATTTTCACCCCTAAAGAACGCTCGTGGGACAGGCGAAGACGACCCAGACACAAGCAAAAGGGACATCGAGCAACAGGGCAAGAGATGGATTCAGGCCACTGGCATCACGGTGACCTATAAAGATGACAATGAACATGCAGGCATCGAGGTCTCACCACTGATTAGCTATGTGAGTCAATCCCTTATCGGAAACAAGAACGAGAGACTGACTTTGGCTAGGGCGGAGAGGGTCTTAATTTCCTCAAACAACGTACAATCCAGGCTCCTGCCGTGATCGAATGGGAAGTCGAGGAGAAGTAGGTCACTATCAACCTACTGGACCAGGACCTTACTCAGATTATTTGGTCATGACTCTCAATTACAATCCTTCGACAAGGTTGTTTGGCGAAAGGTTTAGACCTTACAAACAGCCTAGTGAAAGAGTGTATACTTCATAGCTTCCATGACCTGCGAGAAATTGAACGAGATATAGTAGTACTGGTAGACATGGCAATGCAGCTTTGTTATAGGTTGAACAAGGGCTGTTAACAGATCTGCATATTGTTTCCGGTCAGTGACCTGGATATCCGCATGCGTCTCTTGACGCTACTCACGTTATGAACTTAGACATAACCAACAGCATGGATCAATCTATCACAACCTTATGGCGACATCCATGGAGCAACTCGAGGGCAGTATCCTCCCGTGCTCGTGCTATGAGAGTGTACATGCCGTTACTAACAAAGTTATTGCTTGTGTGCCGTACAGGTGTACTAGCACGATTGGCTCACTAGCACGATTGGCTCGTTATTTGCAGGATGCATGCAAGACACTCAAATAGGATAATTTCTCCACCCGTCTCCACAGAGAAGCATTCATTCCTCTCGTAATACTTTACCTAATCACTCACACTTGAATACCACGCTTCAAAACTAGGAGTGATGAGACTTTCTAATGGAACTTGTCTGATTTGATAACGGAGGCTAGAACCTCACTGCCTGCTGAGAGATAATTAGGCCTCCGCACAAACATAAGTTTATTGTGCGCTAGCCCTTTCAGACATGCCTTTGCCATGGCATCCAACGAGTTCCGATACCAGCCTTTGGAGAGTAATCGTCATGTAAGGCTCCTGTCGTTTCGTACTCCTTTGAAGGAAGAGTTTAAGAAAAATGTCTGGAGATGAAATGATTAACTACTACCTCGTAGAGTGCCCTGAACCTGACAAGCCCGAGCTCATCGAGGTGACTCTTGAGTGTAATTGGATTTTCGACCTAGTTCACGTTACGCTCGAAGATGAACCTGTATTCGAAGCCGTGTCATACACTTGGGGATCAGCTAATTGAATCGTCCGACTGCGCATAGTAAGGGGCACTTCCCTGGCCAATACCGGGTTCTACATACAGGATTAACCTTCATTTGAGCAATCAGAAGCCGGGTTCTTATGGATCGATCAAGTTTGTATGAACCAGGTTGACCACGAATAGCGTTCGATGCACGTCGCTCTTATGGGAGAGCTACACAGCAAATCTCATTGCACAATTATCTACATGGAGTCCTACCATCCTACGTCTCACGTTCCAACGAAATCTTTTACCAAACTACGGAAACTTATACGGAAAGTGCATGGCTTGGTAGCTACTAACGATAGCAGGGATAGTCTGCCTGCATTAATGCAAACAGTATCCAGTTTGTCTCAGCCTGGTCAGCTTCTAGATAGTGAGGAAAGTATCAGAGAATATAGCAAGGGAGCGTTTGCTCTCGGTTCCTAATTATGGTTTTCTAGAAGCTGGGTCGTTCAGGAGGCAGTCATGTCTCCCGTTGTCCTCTTCGCACGCGGCACGGTATCGCCACGCCATCGACTTCAGCATATCACCATACACTATCAAGGTTTTCTATGCCGCATTTTCTCGATGTTTAAATGGCAATAGCCCTCAGATCTCCTTCAGAAGCTCACAATATGCGCGCATCAGCCTCATGCTGAACATCCGCACCTCTTACAAAAGATCACAATGCGGATCTTCGCGAATTTTCGTCATGTACGACAAATGAATTCAAAATTTCGCAAACACTTCCGAGTTCGACGTGACTAACCCCCACAGCAAGGTCAATGCATTTCTAGGGTTGCGTACGCCATAGATTCACATACCTGACTACACGCGTTCCGTCGAATAGACCTAATCAAGCTTTGTCAAGTCACTCATTGATGAATCACGTTCGCTCCAGGCACTGGGGCTGGTATACAGGTTTAGGTCGTCCCAGTCTGCGGATAAATCTAGTGGTCTACCTTCGTGGGCGCCAAACTTGCTTGACGAACGAAAGCTAAACGTATTATTCCATCTGCCGCTAGCGATACCACAGTGCAGGCAAGGAGATATGTAGCCGTGCTGCATGGATCGACTGTGCCGGTACTGTTGAGAAAAAGGGGAAGGTTCCGAGGAGTGGAGGTTCATAGAGGACTGCTACGTCGAGGGCATCATGCACGGAGAGGCTGTTGATTGGGACGAGAGCGACGCAGATGAAATTATGCTTGTTTGAAAGATTCAAGAAGGGCTGATGTAAGACGCAGGAATAATCAAGAAGACTCAGGTGCCATATGTATTGCAACCAAGTCAGGACATTAGACTGCGTTCTGGAGTGTTGGTGCTGGGTCAATAGGGATAATATGAGAATATACTGTTTTCCACCAGTTATGGGTCTACATAATTTAACGACATCACAGAAACGTATCTTTCGATGCATTCTCATTCCATCGGCCGGGGTCATATCTTGCTCTCTCTCGTGAATACTTATGATCCTGTATGAATGCAGCGAGCAGGGATAAACTGCGTAACTCTATAGTCGTGAGGAAGCCACGCGGCCCAGAACCAAGAATCGAACCTATAGGGATTGGGTCTACTCATGAGAGCAGATGAGGTCTGACAGTGTAACATTCTGCTGAATATATGTACCCCGATAAGGTCTACGGTATTGTAGCATAGAATTATAGACATACATAGATATGTCATATAGAAATCATTAGCCACTTTTTTATCAGGTCAGATATAACAGGGAGTTTCACTGCACGGACTACATGGTTCATTGGTCATATTATCTATGCAATGTCCGTGTCACACTCCAAGTTAGAATACTCCTAGACATGTTAGAACACTTTTACAATCATGCACAGGTAAAGATTCCTTTACGCTTCGCGTAACAAACTTAGGCCGTCACAACATCTCGTGAGTATTGACAACAGCGACTAGATTTCGTCATCATGATGGGTCTATTGGGCGTCTACTATCTATACAGTTTTGGATGAATTCGTTTGCGGACTTAATGTTTGGCTTTCAAGTAAAGACGATACTTGACGTCGACAGAGCCTACAACTAACTAATATAGCTGGCAATGTACCCACCTGCCTGAGCAATTCGGTACATTCTCAGTAATGCTTAGCATAAGACAGCAGCACTGTCGATCGGAGGGACATCTACCACAATGTTCCATTATAGACCGTACTGAGGCACTGGTTGTTTGTAGTTTGTTGATGAACGTCGTCACCTAGATCGGAAGTGCTCAAGGACAGTCAGAAGTGGGCAGGAGCTCCGCATTCGTGCAAAGAAAAAAGAAAACAAAGCAAAGACTGAACGAAATTACACTTATTTAGCATGCGCGCCCATTGTTGGAAAAATATCATTCCAAACACTTCTCCCAGATAGCTCTGTCGTCAGTTCAGATATTTCTATTTTCACTATGTTTCTAAGGAACTTCTTTATGACTTTAGCTTTCGCAGCGAGTACTGTCGCGCGAAACTGGCCCTTCCCTGAAAGCACCGGTGAATTCATTTGTGATAGCACCCTTCATCCAGATTGGTCGGAGTGCGAGAATATCATCGAGCCTATGACCTACGAAGGATCATACGTGGGACCAAGATTCGCAGAAGGTCAGGCTTTCACCGGTAAGGCCTGTCAGATCCGCACTCTTCGTTGTGACAGCGAAGACGGTGAATACCGTGAAGAAAACGTCAGTAGCATGTATGGGATAGTGAGAAATGAGTGCATGGAACATAACTCCGCCGGCGCGTATAGATCTGGCGACACTGTAAGTTAATATCTTGACATGGAAGTGACTATTGCTCATGCATGCTGCAGTGCGTCCTTGTCGACAACCCGGAGAACCCATTCGGAAGCATCTCTCAAGAGAAGTGATTCATCGAGAATCGACTCGCACCGCTCATGACAGCAGAAGAAACGTTCATGTTCGGAGGCCGCTCATGCCATGCTAGTAATATAGCAAGGGAAGCTCGCCAGTCTCCCGTTGCAAAGACGACCGAGATGGACCTGTCCGAGCGGCATTGATACAAATTGTCCACTTTCTTTCGCTGTGTGCGAGGTGGTGCTCGGCGTATGCATGGAATCATTCTGCGCGAAGCAAGTTGTTACCAACAGGAAAGTCATAATTGGCCGGTTCCAGCGTCAGAACTGGCGTCAGAGAAGCCATTGTCGATTCACCGCAGGCGTGGCTAGATCTTCCACTGAAATCATTTCTACCGCGATTATATTCGACTGACCCAGCGAGTCTCGCTGCATCTTTTGGTATTCACGAATGGGCGTGCCAAGAGCTTTTTTAGACGGCCCCGCAGAGCCGCATAGCACGCCATGTTTTTGTCTTGCTGACGGGGCTCTCTCATTGTCTAGTAGAGATGACTTTCATAGCCAAAGATAGCAGGATCAGTAGAGATTACGCCATTCATTTTTTCCAAAATCAGTGAGAGAACAAAAAGGACGTAGCATCCTCGACCCCACACAAGATGGTACACGAGTGCCAAGAGTGACAGGTTCTAGGATTTGTCCATCCAATGGCTGGTCCGTGCTGCGCGATGTGACATGATCTACACAGGGTACAAGCACGATTGCGAAGAATGAGTACTTTTAATTATTCGCGGTAAGAAAATACCTTCATTTGGAGCAAGGCTCTGCCGCCAGCAACTCAAAGCCCTTAGAAGTATAAAACGATCGTCATTCAGCGCAAAGATCATCTCCAGGATGGTTAGACGATCAACTCATCGTACTTATGCAGTATGTCTGTAGATAGGACAAAACTAATTCGGCAAGCTAATATGTGCTCTGTTAGGATGCTATCACAAATCTGAACTCTCTACAAACTCCTCCCAAGATACTGGAAGAACGTCGAAACAATCCTCCCGCGGACCTGAAGAAGAAGAATGCTTTGAACGAGATGGTGATGTGGGTTCGAGAAATTGGGTACCAGGCATGATAGCCTACTCTACCATTGATCGATCCACTCAGTGACATATCATCGGAACAGCCAGCAGATTTCGACCGCTTTAACATTGTTCACGTTGCCGGAACGAAAGGAAAAGGGACCACGTGCGCCTTCGTTGATTCAATTCTTTCACAATATCATGATCACTACAAAACACCAAGAAGAGTAGGGTTATATACATCTCCTCACCTACTCAGTGTCTGTGAACGCATACGGATCAATTCAAAACCTCTAACCGAAGAAAAATTTGCGCATTATTTTTTTGAAGTTTGGGATATGCTTGAGGCAGCAGCGGTTGAACGAGGGGGTGATATCAGCATCAAACCGAAGTACTTCCGGTACTTAACTCTCATGTCGTTCCATGTTTTCATGAAGGAGGACGTAGACGTTGCCATATACGAAGTAGGAGTCGGCGGTCAGTTCGATTCAACTAATGTTATCGAAAGACCCATCGTGACCGGGATCACTTCCCTTGGCATAGACCATGTTCAGATACTTGGTAATACCATTGAAGAGATCGCATGGCATAAGGCTGGAATTATGAAATCTGGCTCATATACATACAGTGTATGGCAGCCTGAAAGTGCCATGGACGTGTTGAGAGAAAGAGCAAAGGAAAAGGGCTCAATATTCAAAGCAATTCCACACGCGGAATGTCTGAAAAATGTTCGAGTTGTACCGGATGAGGACTTTCAAAAACGCAATGCCTCTCTTGCAATCTTCTTGACTGCACACGTTCTCGCTAGGTTATATCTTTCTGGCACGACCGAGCACGATCGAGAAAAGATTAAAGCCGACGCCGATGATATTCTCAGCCTCGAGCAACCTCTTCCAGAACTTTTTGGAGCGGGGCTTACGGATACTGTAGTTCGTGGGCGATGTGAGATAATCGACAAGGCCTACGGGCGATGGTTCCTTGATGGTGCACATACGAAAGAGAGTCTCGAAGTCGTAAGCGACTGGTTCGGCAAGATTGTCCAGACATCTGCAGACCAAGAAGGAGTAGATGCGTTATGCATTCTTTTGTTTAATCAGCAGGCTAGCACTCGAGAACGAAAGCGATTGATTACAACAGTACAAGAGAGACTTCGACAGAAATGGAACATAAGACCTCAAGAGTCGATCTTTTGCACCAATATCACATTTAAAAGCCAAGGCTACGCAACCGGTAAGCTAGAGATTATCAGTATATTCTGAAGCCAATCGACTAGAAACTAGGACTAATATTGAAAGATCTTGATGATAGGAATTCAGATCACGCCATAGTGAGCAGTTTGACTGTTCAACACGAGTACGCCAAATATTGGCAGTTGCATGATCCTGAGGCATCAACACATGTCGTTGCTTCCATTGAAGAAGCTATAGCTACTATATGCGACCTCAACAAAGCAAATACTGGCCGTCCAGTCTATATTCTAGCGACAGGAAGTTTTCGTTTAATTGGTGGTGTACTTACCATTTTGGAAAGCGAGTAAACTTCGAAAGAGGCTTGAAAGCACCCGAGCATCTCTGCCTGAGAACGCGCTGTTCACCATAGCTCGACGAGAATAACAAGCCAGGCCTGTTATCGTTGTGCATACCAACATGTCAACACATCAGAGTACGATTTTGCAGAAGTTCAACACCTCAACGTATCAGCCATCCACTTTCAGGAACTGATTCACCATTGTTCGAGTTATTGACAGACCATCTACATCATCCGTTGCATGTGGCGAGCATTACGCTATGTTACAGCTTTGAATGATACTTTTCCATAGCTATGGAGAATCCTAGCCTTTCTTGTTTCCACATCGCACGATCAGAATACGTAGCTCTTCCCGAGTTTGGGTACGATGAATGCCCATATGGGAACGCCTAGAAACATTCAACTGTGATGGTTTCCGCTATAACTTTTGGCGTAACTCTCAACTACCCGGAAGTGGGTCAGAAGAGTATTAACTGCATGATTAGCCAGGTCTAGGGCCCATGTGCAAGTGTCTTGCCTCCCATTCCCAATGGATGGAAGGAGCCACATGTCCATTGGGCTACCTACTGGTAGACTTCTCTAACATCTAAGATTCTATCCCTCAAATGTTCACCACGACGTTTTAATAGAGCTTCATTCAGCTAGTTATGATCGAAACAAGTTACATTCTCATACCACTATTTATAGTCAAGCGGCCCTCAGCACAGGCGCGAAAAGGCACGGAAAAGAAAGCTCAGCAACGGGTGCGGCTTTTATCCTGCATAACTACTACCGACACGCAGTTTATCTGAATGAGACTCAGCTGATATGATAGGTTCAGAACATCTGATACCGGCGTTCGCATGCAGGCAGTTTACTATCTAGTTAACAGCTGAGATTCTAAACGTACTCTTTCATCCTTCGATCCTATCCAAGCCAATCTCTTCTCGTTAACATCCCAATGGCCATGCATGATGTCTCCAGGCCAGAACTACACAATCTTTTGTATTTACACCATTGCTACAGTGGCTGGCTGAAGAGATGGACCAGCTCCACTTCTACCGTCATGGTGCATCGATTGATCTTCTCTTTTCGGACTTTCAACTCTTTTGTCCGATTATTTCATCTACAATCCCTCTAGTAGTCCAGATCATTTCCTGCAGCAAATAAATTATCGAAGTCTGTATAACACTTATTCCAGGAAGACACACCTGGTCGTGACACGAGAATCCAAAGATGACTCGCGCGACAGTCAAATATGTCGACCCAACAGCTCTTCACGACGCAGACGGCCATCCTATACCCCATTGGTCCAAAGTAGAAGGCCCATTCCAATCCTTCAAGCTCCTCGAGCACGAAGTCGCAATCGAGGATATCACCGGTCGCGAGTCTCTTTTCGCCATCGACGTCTGCGGTTTCGCCGTCCACCACTGCCCAGTACCTTACGCCGTCTTCACAGACGACAGCACCATCAAAAAAGACTACTACCCAACCGTCGAGCGCCTCCTGCGCCGCGCCCTCGGAGGCGTTAAGCGCGTCGTCATCTTCGACCACACCACGCGCCAGATGGCCAAGCACTCGTCCCGCAAGCCCGTCCTGCAGGTCCACGTCGACCAGACCGCCCATGCTGCAGAAGCACGTGTCCAAAGACATCTACCGCGTGCCGACGCAGAAGTGCTGCTTGCGTCGCGCTATTCGTTGATAAACGTCTGGCGACCTATCGGAAATCCTGCTGTCGAATATCCGCTTGCAGCTTTGGATTGGCGCTCGCTGGATGCCACGGACTTTGTGCATGTCGACTTGTTGTACCCAACTAATGCTAACGACGATGATCAGGAGCTAGAGTCGATTCCGGCACCAGACACACTAGAATCAACTGCGGGTTATGAAGTGAGGGGCGAGACGTATGGTATTGCGCCGAATAGTAGGCATCGGTTTTATTATGTTAAGAACATGACTCCGGACAGTGCGATGCTTATTAAATGCGCTGACTCGAAGGGGGCGGGCTTGCCGGACGGATCGGATGGTATAGCGAGTTGTTGTCCGCATACTGCATTTGTGGATCCGGAGACACCGGAAGATGCGCCGAGTCGGCGGAGTGTTGAGGTCCGGTGCTTGGTTTTCTTTGATGAATAATGTCGCGAGGATACCTTCTTTGACAAGACAGTGATAGTAAATGCTGTGCTGATGTAGAGTCGACTAGCACGAATCGTACCGGAACACAATATTATGCCACCCAAGAAGTTGCTGCAGTGTTACACTTTGATTTGGGGTATATGAAAATGATTGCCTATTCCACACATACGCCAAATCTTCAATCATCAGGGACATCTATCCATGCTCCGCGGCACAACACCAGTCGAACCCCATCTACAGTGACAGGTTCTTGCAGCTAAACGCCGGGCGAGTCGCGCCAGCATAATCAGCCATAATAGCCTCGACAGCAGCATACAAGCCAGGACCCAGCAAAAACAACCCACAAATCATAACAAAGATATGGACAACAGTCATCAACGATCTGAACGAACTGGTAAAAAAGCCCTTGCCCCGAAACAACTGCCAGTACGCAACGGCGAAAAATATGAAGCCAAAAAACGAGTCGAATGCAGCGCCGAGGAGAGAGAGGAAATCACCCATGCTGGGGATGATTTCAGCGAAGACGAATGCGATGACCCAGATGGCGACCATGACGGCGCCCCAAACGCCCCAGCCTAAGACGGTATTGCTATGCGCGTGGCGCGACTTGCCCATGATCCGGCCGTAGACAAATTTGGCAGACACATTAGCGTAGATAACGCCGATGACGAGCGTGGGCACGATGACGAATGCGAACGAGGCTTTCTTGTAGACGACAACGCCCAAGGAGCCAAATGCTGGCGCAGTGGAATATTGGCCCAGGTAGCGGAAGCCAATGGCGGGGGGCACGATGAAGAGGATGCCCGAGATGGCGGCGAGCACGGCGAGGGCCTTGGGAAAGTCTTGAGGGCGCTCCATCTCGGAGATGAATGTGGGGAAGAGGATCTGGGGCACCCAGAGGAAGGTGATGTTCAGCACGGCATTCATGCATGCTACCCAGGTGGTTCCAGGGAGGGGGAAGGCGTAGGTTCTGACAGGGCCTAGGGTCGGATAGTCGCCTCCGTAGCCGTAGAGTGGAGCGTCCTCGATGCCGACGAAGACGAGGAAAAGTAGAATTGCAATGGCCATTGCTGCTGCGGAGAACATGGACATGAACGATACATGGCGAAGAGTGCGAGGGAGAGACATGACAATACCCATGATCATGGCAATTACAGAGAATATGACAGTACACATGCTGTGATCACTGAGGGTGTTTAAGACCTTTGCGCCGGTCAGGACGTGGAAACCGATGAGAAGGATGTTGTTGGCCAGAAGCATGACGCCGGTGAACTCGTAGGCAATACGGCTTCTTCCAAAAGCGTAGTATCCAAAGTCGCAGATGTCCTTGATCTGCGGGTGTTTCATGATGAACTTGTGCATGGTGAGGGAGGTGATCCAGAATAGAGCTCCGGCAACAAGCATGGTAATGATACCGGGAACCCATCCGAGAACTGATAACGACCACGATTGTGCCATGATAGCGAGACAGACCTGGTCACCAGCGAGGAGCCATGCCGCCTTCTGCCAAGACATTGTTCGTAGTTTGATGTCATGTTTGTGATCTGAATAAAAGTCAGTCTTCGGTACGACTGTAGGTCAAGGGCAGCATGTCCACCTTCAGCCACCAGGGCGGTAATAGTGTCGACAGAGCTTGCTCCATCGTATACTTCGTTATCCGATGTTTCACCAACATGTGCGTCGACATGCTTATCATCCGCCGCGAAGACAGTGGTAGCCATGACGAATAAAGTCTGCAAAGGCCCTAAACACTGCTCGTGGAGTGAAGATAGTGACGCGATCCCAAGATAAAGTTATTGGGGACAGCAGGTGGGCGACATATTTATGTGAAGCCATCATCGAGGGCTGTAGAATGAATTTGATGTTGTCGAGATGGCGTGCTTGTCGTAACATGGGCTGGACCCGGTGAAGCCGGGAAAAACAGCGCCATGCTACGCCGTGATAGGCTCGAGTCCGGCGTGTGGCTCATGGGTGGAATAGACTAGTGTAGACTAGTGTATGCCAGGCCGATTAGGGAGAAGCCTCCCTAGATATGGCAGCTAAGGCGTTTAGAAATGCCTGCTACAGCATCCCAAAGGTCGATCTGCCGAGTCTTCTTGTCGTCTAGAAGCTCTCTTGTCAATGCTTATGGCTGCAATAGTCCCACATCTTACCACAAGGGCTGAGCCATCGGGTCTACCATTCCAGCTTATCATTGGCTTTTCTTCGTCGTCAGAGAAGAATTACACAGATTGTTGTACCCTAAAAGTAGCCCTGTTGGACCCAGACCCCCGGTATACTACTGTTTGTCGCCCATGCTGCCGTGCATGCAGTCTTACTCAGATATCTGACTACGGCGGGATTCTTGAAGTACGGGGTCTAGCATGTATGCACTGCGAATATCTCGAATTTCATTTGCGTTTTACTTTGCCATCATGTCTTTGGATAGCATGGTCGACTCACTGATCTGTATGGCCTTCTTGGTCATGTTGTGCATCGAGTCCACGACATAAATTACAGAAGTGCTTGAACGTACCTCCAACCAACCTCATCACATCTTACTAAGCTTCCAGTACATGAGATAGTTCAAGCAAAGATAGCGAGATGCTGCCTCGTTTCTTGTCCAAGGTATGATAACATTTTCTACCTTAGGTATCAGATCTGATACTTTACGTCCTTACCACCACTCTACTATAGAATAATGGGTAGTGAGAGTTATACCTTTACTTCAATTCACGACCATGAGTCCAGACGACTGAGAGATGCACAAACTCCAATCTTTGAACATATCCGTTCGCGACCTTTGAGACTAATATTTATTCTCGTACTACAGTGGCCCCTGATATCCAAGGCATCTGGGATTACTACTAAACTTCACCATCACGTAGCATATTACAAACTTCAGACGCCGGCTGCTACGGTCTGAACTAGGCAGATTCCTTGCCTTAGAGATCATTTCCCCCCTGACTGTTCTCTCTACCCTAGACCTTTGTCTTACCCTCGCAAGACATGCAATATAAGGCGCTGTCTAGATGGCGAGTAAACTAAGTATAATAATGCTTCTTGTCCTACGATTGGACAAGGAGATCCATTGCTTGTAGTGTTTCATTGCTGTTACGATGAGCTTAGAGGGGTTGGTCGTGCTGCAGCTGCAAGTTTGCGATAAGGTAGATTAGCAGACTTTATAGCAGGGACGATAATCAGACGATCACAAGAAGTATTAATGTAGCGGATGCAAAGAAGTCTTTGTGACCCTACAAATATTACATAAAACTTTTGGGGCCTCTGTTTCTATGAAAGCAAGACTTTTAGGTGAAGAGACTTTTCTAATACTTCAGAGCTCAAAGGGAATAGTAAAAAGGACACACGCTTTCGAATTCAACAATGACATTGTGAGATGGGTTATTCACAATGAATAGCTTGTAGGTCGACCTGTTCATGGAAATGATGTATGCAGCGGAGGGTATCTCGTCCGTTTAGATTAAGTGATCGCATGGTATGCTCCGAGTCCTCTTTCCCAAAATGATATCTCATGTGTCTCACCGCCTCCCATGCTGACTCCTCATATGTCGATCGCAATTGTCTTTCCTACTAAATCCTCTAAGGGCATAGTTGCAAGGTGGATATTCGCAGAGGTGCACACCCCTCAGAGCAGTAGTACCCTGAGTATTAATAGAGTGTTTAGCATCTTTATGGCGCTTGAGATCTCTATTTTGGGCGAACGAACGGCCACAGCCAAGGATGTCGCACTTGTGAGGGCGGGTGTGTTTTCGCATGTGTTTACTGTGATCACGTTTGTATCAATTTTAAGCTTTCAAAGCTTTGAGTGACGATGGAACTTACTTGAGCTGGTGTCCCTTAGCGAATTTTTCGTCACACTCGGTACATATGTACTGTTGTGCCACGTTCAGTGCGTTAGAGACGACAGACACGGCTGAGCTTTCTACCGAGAAGGGGATACCCGAGTTTTCTGTTGATGAGCATGTGTGAGAACCGGTAATATGCGGTTGGGAGATCTCTTGGAACTGTTGTGGATACACTATTCCATCTGTACCACTGGAGAGGCACTCGTTGACCTGGTGGCTGCTGTTGGTGGAAAAGCCCACAGCATTCAGCGTAAGGGATGACAGGTGGGCTTCATCGATGCGAGGTTGTTCCCAATCGTGGCCATCGCTTAGTAGTGGAAGTTCTGTGTATGGCACCAGGATCTGCGGGTCAACAGGTAATTCTCCGTGGTGAGTGTCACAGGTGGATTCGTGCGTAACCCGGTCGAACGATGTTGAGAGAACGTCCGTGGCAGCCTTGCCGTTATATTCATCGGACATTTGAGAGACTATTGAAGGCATTTTTAGTGAATTGGTTACTTGTAGTATGCCGCTGAGGAGGCTGCTCTCTTACCTTCAACAGTTGCAGTAAGGAGATATAAGAATATAGCAAGACTGTGGAATCATGATCGACAACCTTCTGCACCGCCTGGAAGACTCAGAGGTCACCGCCAATTTCGCGTGCCAGCAAATTCGAGGAACAGACAGAGGACTAGAGGGCCTCAAGCCGACGTGAGTCAAAGGATGTCTCATGAGCTGGAGCATTCGGCTACAATAACCAATGATCTTGACCCCTTTACAGCAACCGGAGATAAAATGCTTCGATTGTGGTAATAGTGTATGCAGACAAGAACAATGATACCAGGGGTCTGCAGGAACAAGGCAACATCTTGCGCCAGGGGACAGGGTAGGGAACTTGGCACATCACTATGCCCTGCCACCATGTGCTCAGCCTTGGACGACCAGGGACTGTGTATATACTTGCGTAAGTAAGCTGCCACGTGCGTAAAACTTATCTGAAAAACTGTATGGTAACTGCCGACCGACGGAGGTAGTCCTCAGCAGAGCGTGGCTCGTAAAACTACAGCAAAGGAAAGTCTAGGCTCGCATGTAGTGAAGAGGCCTATGAATGCGGTGAGTTGTGGTTGTGCTGATCTATAGCCAGGGTGCCAGGCTCTGAACAATGCTGTCGGAAAGGAATGAATGAGTTGATGATCGATCATGAAGCCAAAAAGAATAGAAGGGTGTTATAGAAACTAGTCAAAAGGTAGAACACCTGTTATAAGGTCCTGAGATTATCTACTACCCGATTCTATACGCTCAGCCCGGAGTGAGCCAAACATGTGAAATGTGCATTGAACTTTCTATCACCTCATACAGAGGAGTCCAATTGGTTAATGCCCCAAGACACCTCCTTGTTTAGTTCTGGATCAGATCCAATGACAATGTATGATAGATTCGAGGCAGATATTGAACATATGAGACATAGATGGTGAGCCTTACTTGGTTCCCGGCTGGCCAGTGTTAGGATGGAAGCTATGGTCTCCTCGTAAGAGCAACACTGACTTGACTTGATATTCCCAAAGAAAAGGTGCGCGACGCCGAGAAGCTGCAATCAAAGTCTCGAGACTACATGAGGAGACAAGAATTGGCCGATCGCAGGGCTGGCGTTTATCACAATGGGGGGCATTTGGGAGGAGATGAGTTACTGCAGCCAGGGCCCAGGGGGCAGTGCGACGACAGCTACGCCATAGCCCATCAGATCCAATGCATGAGAATGAGCGGAATTAGTGCTGCAGGTGAGATTCAGCCCCTTCTTCGTCGAGCAAATTGATACACAGGCACTTGCTGCAGAGATGGAAACCAAAAAAAAAGGGTGTAGGAGCAGTGGTGATGAAGCAACAGAAGTGATGTTGAGGCTATACATATTTTTTGGAGCCTCCCCACATTAATGCGCCATGTGATTGGGCAGCAAGTAGCTCGCTCGCGCTAATTGTTTCATTCATCTTTAGATAACCAGCCTCCAAGAAGTAGGCCAGGAATGGGACGGCCGGACCGAGATTGGAATATGAATATGGCATACGACATACAGTATACTTGGTATGGGCGAGTATTGAGTCGTTGATCTCAATCTACTTGTGGAGAGATACACTCTTATGGTCTCACCTTCTGAACTGTAAGATCAGCGGTATCTGGGCGGCAGCATTGACTTGGCAGCGCTC
Organism: Pseudovirgaria hyperparasitica; assembly: GCF_010093815.1. NCBI lineage: Eukaryota > Fungi > Ascomycota > Dothideomycetes > Acrospermales > Acrospermaceae > Pseudovirgaria > Pseudovirgaria hyperparasitica. Next base: position 272,914 of record NW_022985570.1, read on the forward strand.
GCGTCCTTCATGTTCAGATCAACATATTTCGTGTCATCGTAGCTACTAGTATGCCTGTCAATATTAGGAACAAGAGCCTTATTCTAGGAGAGAACCGAATTGACCTGTTGCAGGTAGCCCACAACATGTCCCGCTACAATCGTACGTCTGTACAAGTGGCCCTCCGCCGTCTTCTGTAGAAATATCGCCTGTCAGGCAACTCACAGAGAAGTCCTCAGTTCGTCAGTCCCGGCCACACGATGGTTCAGGATCCAGATATGTCTGTGGACGATTCGCTCAAAGTTTGCACCAGACGTTTTCTTGACTGTACAATTAAGGGAAATTTCAGCGTGCTAAATTTACACAGGTTACAAGCCATCCTCTATACTTCCTTCGTACGCGATTTTTCTCTATGAAATGTTGAGACTCATGTTTCCACGGATACGCTGGTAATCGAAGAGACCTTCAATCTTGCCGACGGCCGAGATGGCCAGGTCGCGGTCCCATAATCTTCTGCGAGCAAATTCCATAACGTCGTTCGCTGTAATCTGTCCGACAACACGCTCGACCTCCTCGGGGCTTAGACGCCGACCGGTAGTAATAATTTGCCTGCCAATATCTTCGGCTACAGCAGTAGTCCCGTCAAGGGACAGGAGAATCGAGGCCTTGAGCTGAGCCTTAGCACGCTCGACTTCGGCTTCTGAGACCTGGTAAGAAAGGCGACACCACTCCTTCAACGTGAAGTGGACAAGGTCGTCGAGGCGGTCGAATTGGTCAGAAACAAGGTAGATACCCCAAAGACTTGATCAAGCGTTAGCGGACAAGGCACCCTTGCGGCAAGATGGACTTACCCAGTGTCACTGTAGCTGGTTGAGAAGCTCATGAAGCTGTTTGCGAGACGCCACTGGTGCATAAAAGTGCTTAATTTACTGCCGAGATATGGAGAGTTGCCCATGGCCCGATCCCAGTTACCGACAATAGCCTGCGTGACAAGTCCGGTAAAGTAGTCGTCGTCCTTCCAGCTAACGCCTTCGACAGCGAGAGCAATGTTGGCGGTGGGCAAAGTGTCATCGCGAATACGGACTTCTGAGCCAACAAAGTCGGGCTTGGCTTTTTGAATAGCGGGATGAGCTCCAGTTGCAGATGGAGAAGTAGGAACGTTTGCAAAGTATTTTTCGGCAAGTTTTACGAGTTCCTGATGGGGAATGCCGCCGGCACCCACGAGAACCATGCGATCAGCAGTGTAATTGGTTTTGATGTAACTGGTGAGATCATCGCGCGAGATGCTCTCGATGTTCTCCTTTGGACCCAAGATGGTGCGGCCTAAAGGCTGTCCTTGGAAAGCGGTGGCGTGCAAGTGATCAAATACGACTTCCTCTAATTGTTTGTCGACCTCTTCTTGCTCCCTAAGGATTACATCGCGCTCTCTCTCGATGGCGCTTGGCTCGAGCTTCGAGTTTTGGAGGATGTCGGAGAGGATGTCCACCGTCTGAGGAACGTCAGAGTTGAACGACTTGGCGAAATAAACGGTATTTTCGCGCTATAAAAAGATCAGAGACGTTTTGCCGGCCGTTCGTTGCAGATCCACTGACAGATGTGTATGCATTGAGGTGACCACCCATGTTTTCGATCTCCAGCTCTAGCTGTTGTTGAGTGCGTTTTTGCGTGCCCTGTATGCTCCAATTGATTAACCATAATTCTTTCAATCTTTCGGAGTATACGCACCTTGAAAGCAAGATGCTCAAGAAAGTGTGCAGTGCCATTGGTCTTGTCTGTCTCTGCGCGGCTTCCAGCATCAATCCAAACACCAACAGTCGAGGTCTGCGCCCATGGAGAGTGTTCAGTCGCAATCTATGGATCCCATCAGTATGATATTAATCAACTATGATCCAGGCTGATTCACCGTGAAGCCGTTGCTCAAAGTCGTGCTTTCCGTGATGGCTCCGTGACTGACAGGTGATGCAAACGCTCTTTGAGGCCGAATCGCGCTGAGAGCAGCTTTACTCCGGACAGCTTGCTTGAGATTGAGAGCGAGCCGCCTTGATGCCATGGCGACAATATGTGCGGATGAGATGGACGTGGGAGGTGGTGAGGATCGGGGTGATGGCCAAAAAGTCGAGCTCCCGTATGGAGGTCCGCTGTCGAGTGGTGAGGCTCAAGCAGATTTGCTAAGCGTAGCTCATTGACCAATGGGATTGCAGACGTACTAATAATCCCCAGCCGAGGAAGCTACAGTGTGGCCGGCTCATCAACATCGATACCTCGAACACCAGGAACCAGGATACATCCTCTCCACGCTACCAATCTACCTCCGTGGGCATCGTAAACTCGTCAAGAACTTACTATGGCTACGCTCGCACGTCCTATGGCATTGCGCCAGGCTCTCCGCGCTCTGCCTAAGCCTTCACATGTCGCGTTCAGACCGTGCAGCACTCTCATCCAACGACCACTTCAGCAGCATTTCGTCAAGCAAGCTCTCCAGAACACGACCAAGGCTGTGGGATTCCATGCAACTATTCAAAGATCCATCCTCCCACCCGAACCTCAAACAGTGCTGGGCACGGTGAACGACCCCGCTCCAGTTCCCACTCCGTCGCCAACACATGGTAATTATCACTGGTCTTTCGAGAGGTATATAACTCATATTTCAATACATACTGCGCTAACTGAATACAAAAGACTTATTTCTGCCGGCCTCATTCCCCTGACAATTGCCCCATTTGTCGGAGGATCGCTCAATCCGACCCTTGACGCTGTCTTCTGCGCGACCATGCTCGTCCACTCGCATATTGGATTCCAGTAGGCGAACATTCGGATACGCCTATACAGCAGCATACACTAACCAAGCATACAGAGCCATTCTCATCGATTATATTCCTATAAAGCGCATGCCGGGCGTGCGGAAATTCTTCATGTGGTTATTAAATGCTGCTACCGTCGTAGTAGGCATTGGCTTGTACGAATTTGAGACCAACGACGTTGGCGTGACGGAGGCCATTAAGAAGCTATGGCACGCATAGATTGTATAATTAAGGGTATATCACAGTCAATACAAGTTATTTTGTAATCACGCCAGTCCTTGCGTTCCAGAAGTTAGGCCAGGTAAATGCAGGTATGGAGATAGGATATCTACTTGCTATCCACGTTTATACTGGTCTTGATGGAAGATGCATGATTACTTTGAATCTTGTCTCGAGCACCCCTTCTGTCTCATTCTTTATCAGTATCCGACGATGTAAGCAAGCAGACGACGTGATCCATCTTCAGAGGATTGGCCACGTAGACTGACTGGGATGCTGGGTCTCGATCCCAAACAGAGGCAATGCTTATCCAACGTGACATCCATGGCAACGGGCTTGAGACATAAGCTCCCCAGATGTCCCAACTTGCGTCAGTCTTCCGTAGCTTCGTCTTTTTCCTGGTTGGGGACGCCTCTCGCCAGCGGTATCACTTACTCTTCGTCTCAAAGCGAAGTCTTGACCCCAAACCAAAAGAAGGACTTCGGCCACAGGAGTACTAAAGGCCAAATGATAGATCTACTGGAAACCTCTGTAATAAATACGGTCATCATTATTGAGGATACGTTTTGTCTGTGTCCTAGAAAAGTGAGCCCAGCTAGGGTGGACCGCATGTCGCAAGCTGCACAATTCATCAAAACCTGGCGCCATCATCCGCAGGTCTGCTGTGCCGGGACTTCTAGTTTGTGGGCCCTCGAGCGACTGGTCAAGAGACAGCGCTGTCAATTTTGCTGCGGTCCACGCGTTCAGTGAAAGGCTTGATTAATGGGGACATAATACATGCTGAAGACTAGGATGGGCTCCAGGAGAGAAACAACCATACGTGAACTGTTGGGCTGCAGTCATTACCATCATTTTATATTTAGACTATGTTTATATGTGACTTCTTTACTGTCTTTTATATGATACAAATACAGCCCATTCCCTGACACTAGGTGTGCGTTATACAAGGAGTAAATCGATGCCACCCATGTGGCAATCATGTAACATTGACTTAGTCAAACATCCAACATCGCCCTCGGATCCTTACATTTCGCGGGATTCGGCGGTAATATCAGGTCGAGACTGTCTGCTTCACTATCGCTTGGCCTTCTAGAGATAGAGTCGCGCGTTGGCGACGAGTTCTGGCTCCCGCGATCAACCACCACCTCTGTCGTACATGCAATCCCATGCTCTGGCACCACGGCCAGCTCATCCGGATTCCCACTTGTCACCCACGCCTCAAAGCCCATCGCGTCCGCGGGCGCCGGCCCCTTGCCTGTGACAGCCGTCGAAGGGCGGTGTGGCAGCCGCGAGTCACGGTCGCTTGGTCGGCTAGCTTTTGAGAAGCTATCAAAGCCTTTGTCGCTCATGGTGGTGAGCTTAGTAGTTCTAGGATTCTTCTTATGGCGGAAGGGGAAGGTCAGAATACGCGGAGGCTTTGAGCGCGAGAAGACTTGGACACCAGCAGTAGGTGCAAAGAGGGTAGGAACGAGAGTTGCAAGGACGGCTTTGACGGAGTGGAGGCAACCGCAAACAACGCCAACATTAGCTTGCACAACAGAGACTACCCAGACGATGGCGGTAAGATCTGGGCAGAGATAAGCTGATGTAATATCTAGGGAGTATGCTGAGGACTTACGGAGTTGGTCGTCGGTCTGGTAGAAGCTGGCTATGTACCACATGCGTACTATGCCCGCGATACAGACACTAAAAGAATAAGATGAGCTTTATGAAATTCAAGGATGAAGGACTGAACGCACATTGACCCGAGACAGAAGACGCAAAGGAGGCCTACACGCTGCCTGGTTGGTAGTTGCACATGCCACAGCGTGCGCGTAGGCCAGATGTACACGGCAAAGTCCGTGAACGTGTTTATAGCCGCGGTGGCCAGAAGTGCTGCTTCGACGTCAATGCATGACTTCTTAGTCTTTGTCCGGTCTAAACTCCATTCCGCTGTAACGGGCCTGTACCGTCTTAGAAGATTGCTTGAGAAGATTATACGTGGTTCAATCACCACTTACGTGCACTGAAAGATGGTCGTGCACATTGTTGACAGACACCAACATGCTACGATGATCATCATGATATGGCAAAACCTCGCATTGGACTTGGTAGGGAAGAGTCGAAGATAAGTGATTGACAAGGAGATCTTGGGTAGTGAACAAGCAATAGGAAACAGGAGATTGAAACCGAAAGCAAGCTATATTTACAGTGTCAGCTTAGTGCAGCGACATAGATGGCAGCATAAATGACTGTACTGACCTGCCCATAATGAGGTGCATATTCACCATTCAATTCTTGTGGAGTTTGCCCATTATTTGAGTAAGAATGGGCTATGAGGCCCATGATACTGAGGGCAAGCGAAGCAATCTGATCATGTTAACCAAAAAATAACACAGTTCGCGGTCTGCGCCTCACTGAAGCTAAGCCAATAATACTATCATCGATGCCCAGGTTGCCATGTATTTTGAGGCGGGCGTAGTAGCGACCTCCGACAAAAAGTAGTTGGATCGGTAGTGACACTCCGATCACACTGTACAGAAAGTCAACGCTGGCTTCTGGTGATAGGTCGTCGGTCTTGGTGTCCGCCATGATATCAAGTGAGCCTGTGCTCTTCACTGCCTTGTGGGATAAAAGATGACCTGATCAGAAGCATGGCGATGTATATATGTACAGATGCTCAAACTCAGTTTGTACCTTTGGGCAGAGCCAGTATCGTTGAGATGGATCGATCTGTAGGGATAGGAATGCCTGATTGTAGATCAGGCGGTGCCGACAGCATCGAGCGAGACAAGTGTTTATGACGTCGGGAGGGGAGGCTACTGGATTGTGGTTACAACGCAGCCCAATTGCATGGATGTTCTTTCTCGAACATGCAAGAAGCCACTCTGTCCCAAGTATCATGGCCCATCCGGTACTCTGGGCATTCGTCAGGTACCAAGCTACAAAGGTGCGTGTAAGAGAGAGAGACATGGGTCTCACACTGAACAGTTGCCGACCAGTCATCCGCGTGGTTCTTGGTGACGGCTGAGGCTTTGAGGTACAGTAGTAGATCCCAGATACTTGACCTGGGAAACACTCAATTGCAGGATCCCGGTGTCGTATAGCATTGTAGATTACGAGCCAGTCCCTGTGTTCCGTCACGCCGTCAAGTAACTAGACAGGGTCCACTGACAAGACGGCATGGCTTGAACATTGCCATATCCCGCTTCTGATAACACTGGAACCACGAACTCTCAAATCCAGCCGCAGTGCGAAGTGCAAGGTCGATACTCATGCTCGATGACGTCTGGCATATCCTTCTTCGGTAGTCTTATTCTGCATATGGCACAGTATCTGCCCGCATTAGCAGCAAGGCGTAATGTACATAGGCCTAAGTAGCGGTTCATACAAGCCATGAACAAATCGCGACCTTGGGAATGGCACCCGACAACCAGGCGCGAAGAAACTTCGGATATGTAGTAAGCACGGGGTATGCCTGCCCGACGGTATGGCCGCCACCGGCGTGATAGCGTCACTTCTTTAGAAGAAGAAGGGTTGATCCCCTTAATGCTGAAACGGGACGCTGATATTAAGGTTTGAAAAGTAGAGCAAGATCGGCGCCTCCCGCACCGGGACAAAACTGGGCTGCGGCACCGTTTTCCCCACCCTCCAAGACCTGCGAAACTGTGAATACGGAGTAGGTACCGATCAAATTTTTGAGTTACGGAGCACAAACCTTGATAAGCTATTGTCCTTATTGTGTCAGCGAGAGCAGTTTGTTGGGTGGTATCTGAACCTGACGTATTGTTCGTCGAAGTCGGTGCTTCCCAAACCAGGTACTTTGGCTTCATGCAATGATAGTGTACTTGGACAAATCGCGTGATGAGGTGCTGACGTTGTCGTGCAACGAGAATAAAATGCACACTGTGCGACTAGTTTGGATAATACAATTCGTATATAAAACTCCATGTCATGCTGTAGGCTGTATAATCCGAGATTCTGGAAATGCTATCGCCGCAATGTCACGATATCATTGGTATCTCAGCGCCATGATATGCTTTCACATCTCCCTTGGCTTAAGGACGATGATTCGAGTCCTTTGCCACACTGTCAGGCTCCTTGATGTTGACAGTACGACTTACATTATGGAGATTCACACGAGCTGAGATGCTCGTTTGGTCCTGTGTTAAGGTGGCCTTGCGGGCGTTTCTTGCCACGACTCTACCCTCTTCGTTGTCGCTATCAGTGGCCGCACTCTCATCGTCCTCATCGTCCTCGTCTTCCTCGTCTTCTGCTTCAGAATCCTGGCCCCGTGCGTCGCCTTCAATACTTTCAATAATCGAATCGCCAAGCTCTCCTTCCTCGTCCACAGATGGTCTTGAGTAGTAGCTGGCTTCTAGATCCTCGACGCTCTCGTCCTCATCGAGCCCTTCACTTCCTTCGTCTTCGCTTCGCAAGGTAGCTGCGTCGTCTGCGTCGTCACCTTCACTCTCACTGGCCGAGAAGTCATCTATGTCCAATGTTGGTTCTCTCCAATACGTAAAGTCGGTATATTCTTCTCCGCCATCCTTCACTAGAAGGCCAACAGGTGGGAAATAGTGATCCAAAATTTCGCCCATGGACGCATAGCCTGTCTTGTATGTACCTAGGGTCTCTAAGAAGATGGAGACCTCCGCATTCGCATTGATTGTGAAAATCCTAGTACTTGGAATGTTGACCGACCGGTAGCTCAATGCATCAGTCAATCGATTGCCAAATCCGGCGTAGAAGGGCGTCCGTGACGGTGCCTTGTTGAACAGTAACATGATATCGCGAAGGCAGGCCATTTTGAAGATCTCCGGCTTCCTCATGTATACTTCTCGGCGTAGTGCAGCGAACGTACGATCCGGGCTCATGATCACAGGGCCTTTGGGTAACTTATACCCGTCTTGCATCACGCCGTTGAGGTATGTCCGGGTGCTGTCAGCCTGCCCAACGGACCTGCTCGTCAAGTAAAAAATATTGTAACCATTGGATACTATGTCCGTGTACAGTCTAGCCACTCCAGTATGAGTCCAATCGCTTCCGATCATGTAGTATATGTGACCTTTTACATCTGATCTAAGCCTGCGTCAGTCCGGTATACAGCTCTATATGTAGGCAGACTTACTTAGTGATAGTTCCGTCAATGTCTGAGATCAAGATAGGAACATCGTGCCGCCAAAGAAATATTGATGCTGTAATTATTGCTCGCCCAACGCTAAAACTCATAGGATTCATTCCTGGTCTCAAGTTCATTGCTTTCAACTGATCGCTGGTAAGCCGTAACGTTTTTGCGAAATTTCGAGTAACTTCTCCCGGGCCGCTTGGCGTGATTAGTCTGGGTAGCGGCGACAACCCAAGGCCGCTGTCAGTATCACCTTTAGTTCCGTCAACACAATCGGAGCCCGTGTCACTGCGGCCATCATCACTGTGATAGCCTGGGTCTGAAATCGCGTCCGTTGATCGTATGACTTCCTCATTCAGGGCATATGGACTATGTCGCATGGCGGCATTCTTAGCTTCTTCACTACTGTAGATCCAGAGATTTCCATTTTCATCCGCTTCAATCAACGATCCAATGTCGTAAGGTCCCTCAAGTTCTTCTGACAAGATCTTTCTCGCAATCAGTTCCGCCTTCAATGACTCCTCTTCACTACTTTTCCAGCCCGTCATATCTAGCATTAAGTCGCCGCGGTCATTCACGTGTGAAGGTATATTCGAGGACCAAAGTTTCTTAGACAAATTGATAGCACGAGCAACGGCTTCTCGTGTTGAAACAGGAGGAGGGCTAACAGATCTTTCAGCTTGATCAACCGCTATCGTAACTGGCGAAGGTGCTCCTTCCCTGGTCTCTGCACCGTCATAGGACTTCGAAAGTGATGGTTTCGCAAAGGGCATGGCCTCGTCCGTCGTCGAGCGACCTGTCGAGGAAGGCTTGCTCTGACCAGACCAATTCCTGTATCGTGGTCTTAACGAGTATTCTTCTTCAAGGGCAGGACTTGACAACGAAAGTGCGTCAGTTTCAGTATGGGACATCTCTTGTCTCAAGCTCTTTCCCCTCTTCCGGCTGTCATCAGAAGGCTGCCCACTTACAGCAAGATCTAGAGGCTCGGGTTCCGGAAGACTCTGCTTCCCAGCTTCTGCGGATTCTGGTTCGGGACTTGTCGCCGGAGAAACGAGGGGCGAGGTTTGCATGTCCTCTGGAATGCTTTGTGATGTCTCGAACACGAAGAAAGCTTCACCGCCCTCTCCCAATTTCATAGAATATTCTTGCTTCACATTGTTTACCCTAAACTCTACTTTCTTATCGTATGGACGCAATAGAGAGATCTTGCCGAATCGAACGTGAAATGGAGAGCATGCTAGCGATCCTGAAGGGGTAAGTCAGTAATGGCCTCCTCTCCAAAGGAAGCTTCGTACCGTCATCTTGTTCGACCACGATTACATCGATGGCGCCGCTCAATGTCGCTGGATTGATCGCATTCCATGCCCCTGTCACTGACCCAGTGATAGAGCGCACGTATTGCATTTCTCTTCTATTATGTTGTTTGCCGATATACGCGAAAGCCGAAGGGCTAGTCGGCGCGTAGACAGAAGGCGGTTGGTAGAGTATATGCAGTTGTTACAGTGGATGGTGTAAATATAGATTCTACCAGCAATAGAGCCTGTAACAGGATACCAGGGCTCCTGAAACAAAGGCAAGAAGCATTTGAGTCGCAACGTACAAGGTGTTGACGTTAATTCACCGAGGAATCACAGACCGGCACAGGTCATCTGAGGGCCGAACGATGGGCCTATGACGGCGTTTCAAGAGCGTAGGGATAAAGCCGGATGGATTACGCAAAGAGAGGAGAAATAGTGGTCCGCTTGGAAAGGAGAAGCAGTAGATAGAAGATTCAGGTCACGACAGAGTCAAAGATGCTGAGTGAAGGAGAACAATATGAGATTATATGAATGGAAGCTGCCTACGACCGCTAATTACCTTACGATCCATACCGACATGTGCAAACACCAAAGTAGACTGGGCCGCGCCACACCTTATGGGCTTGGGACTTGTCCAATCTCGGCTAGTGTCTCAGCAGGGTCGAACCTCCTCGGCTTGGGTTTCAGCCTGAGGTTTCTTATCGTTACTTTACCGAGAGCTTCGTAACTTCTGCTCATGCCACCTACCAACGTACAATTCCCTGCCTGCTGCATGTATACTTCTCTGTGTGGATTGTCTGCATATTCTGTCCGTTTATGCCTTTATCTCCATGGGCTGCAGTTATTTTAGCCGTCGTTGCAATTGCTGCCAGGCTATGGTTGCCCTTCCTTTTCAAACCTGAGTCTTCTCCGCAGGCTTCCCTGATGGCTACTTCAGAACTTCATTTGCGCTGGCATCCCGAGCAGGCGTCTCCGAGCATAGAAACACTTTTTGTGTTTTCAACATCATGGCTGAGGACCTTTCTTGCTGGACTTGCTCTATGCTGGTAAGTCCGTACGCAACTGTCTGAGATAACATTCTAAACGTGAGCCTAGGTTATCCCTTCGGGCCTGGCAAGTCGTCTCGAAGCCCGCAGAAGAATTGACGACGCTTCTAGGCCTGGAAGTACCCAGAGCTCCTGTGGTGTCACTCGCAGGTGTGAAGGCTGATGGCGTTCTGCTACACTGGAAGACACTGGAACGGAACATTGTTAAATACATTGTCAAGATGAACGGAGTCGAAAGTAAAGAATGGCCATTGATCATAAGGACCAATGCTAATATCCCGGCAGTTGGTAATGTGTCTCAGCACGAGAATGCCATAATCATATCCAATCTACAGCCCGATCGTAATTACACCATACGGATTGTTGTACTGAATAATGTTGGATTCCGAGCCTTCAGTACGCCAATAAACGTTCGCACCCTATCGATATCCTCCGGCGAATACATCAACGGTTCGCAGCAGAAGGAGGAGCCTCTGGTAGCAGAAGATGATGGATACGCTCCAGCTCCAGTTGTACAAGCATCTCGAGCCTTTTCTGAGGCATTCTCGTCCACTACGCTACCTCCTGCTATGACAAGAGAGCATAGTAATTCCATTTCAAGGTCTAAGCGCAGCGATACTGCCAGATGTACTTCTGGTGATGTACCGCTCACCAAATCCAAGGAACCAGAGCAAAAAATGCAGCATCTACAAGAAAGGCTGGAATGTCTGCGCATGGACATTGAAAGAGAGGAGATGCAAATAGAAAAGGAAGATAGAGAGTTTGTCGCCACGAAAGAGACGTTGCAACAGCAAAAAGATGAAATTATGAAAGTTTTGAAGGAAAGATCGAAGAACAGCGAAGATCTGAAGAAAGACGTGTCCCGTGTGGAGCGTGAACGTACGGCGGTGCTGACCAAGCGGGTTAACAAGGAAAGGCAGTTGAAAGATGTGCAAAAACGGCGGCAAGACATGAAGACTGACCTGGACACATGGGAACGCGAGATTTCCGATGTTGCAGAATCTATACAGCGCCTGGCGGCCGAGAAAATCGAATATCGAATATGCAGCGAAGCAAAACTATTCGAAGCCAATGTTAAATATGCAGATGAGCAGGCTGTAAATAAGCAGCTGGAAGAAGAGATTCAGCAGAAAAGAGTTGCAGTCAATCAATTGGAGGATGAGCATAACCATCTAGTGTCGAATGATGGCATCAAGCACCATATGGACACGCGCGACCCTGGGGAAGTCGAGGCTGATATGCAGTGGCGTCTGCGTATTCAGAATCTTCAATCTCGCTACACGCTGGCGTGGCAAATGATGCAGCAGGTGACAAGCATTCATCAGCAACATCAAATCAGGGCTCAATGGTACGAACAACGAAGGGCAAGCCAGCCTCATTTGTTTGGTTCTAGTTCGCCGGTCGAGGGACCTGCGAGAAGCGATAGTTTTCAACGAAGACGAAGAGGACAAAGTATTCGTAACGAACAGTCTACGTTACCGACAAACTATATGACTAGTGCACCATCCTTCAATGGTGCGATCGCTGGCCTGTCTCCATCATTCTCTACCACATCGCCATTCTTGAACATCAACAACGGCATGACGTTGCCTCTGTCTTCACATTCGCATGGAGTAATGTCTCCAGACCTCGAAATGCTCACAGGAGGTGGACCTATGAGCCCTACTGCGGGTGATTTGCTTCCAAGAGGCTTATTCGTCGATGATTCTGAAAGAAGTGTGGATGGACGCAACTACAAACATGCCCCAGAAGGATCGCGTCCTATCCTGCCCTTGCTTCCAGGTCTTGGGGCGCCACAGACATTGGAGCAGTCAAGCCAGCATCCATCTGCTCAAGGGCCCAGCTCGCCTATCTCAGTGAACAGCCGTCCAGCCAGCATTTTTGCAAGCCCGAGAGAAAGCACGACGCATCTAGCCCTCAATTTTGTTACTAACGATCTTGTCGACAGCGATAAAAGATCGATTAGATCGACATCAAGCTCTCTGAGAAATACTGGGACACGTTTCGGAAGCTTATTCGGTTTCAATAGACAACGAGGAAAGACTTGGGATCATGATGGACCTGCTCTGGGCTCACTCAAGAAAGATCAAACACAATCGCTCCCACGTCAAGACATCGATCAAGATCCGATTGGTACGCCCCAACGTCGTGGTAGCCATTCGAACAGCTGGGTAGACCAGATGTCGAGTGCATTCACACGAAAGCCTCCATCAGTTGAAGCAGCTGAGTCAAGCATCAAACAAAGTGCGCCTCGCCGTCGAGGCCTCAACATGTTCGGCTTCAAAGGCGACGCATTGAATCCTTCTTCGCTGAGCCTGGATCGGCCCGCGTCGCCACGGCCTGCTTCAATCAAGGCAAGCGTACCGCTCCCAAGACCATCCACTGAAAGCCAAAATCGCTTTGGTTGGCCCATTGAAGGCCTTTGGCAACATAGAAACAGTCCATTAGGTTCTGAATGGGGTCTGCCTCCTCCATCTACAACATCGTGGTCACGGCACCCGTCACGTAGACCATCCGTACAGTACGGGCAATCATCGAGTGGACGAAATCGTGACTCAGGAGTGTTCGACGATGGTATAGCAGAGCTGTCTTCCCCCACAATGTCGCCAATCCAGGCTCCAATCGGTACTCGACCTGCGTCTTCGCAGGCTCAGATCCCTCCAACGCCACCCAAAGCCCTCAACCCGGCCGCACCGAACTTCAACATCAGCCTTTTCTCGCGAGATAAAACTAGAGCCGAGAAGAGCGCAGCGGACACTAAAGCCGAAAAGGCTGCTGAGAAAGCCGCCGCTAAAGCTGAGAAAGCCGCTGCGAAGGAAGAACGCGCCCTGCGCAAGAACAAAGAGAAGGAAAAGAAGGCACTTGAGAAAGAAGCCGCTGACAGGGCCAACGCAACCCCTACTCCCGCGACCATCGAGCCTTCTATCAGCATCACAACACCCCACCTCCATTCCTCTTCGCCTCCTGACGCCCGCTCCTCCCGCGATAACCGCTCCTTCTCTACAGCTGATGGCTCTCCGCGCAATTCTCTTGACCGTGTTACCTCCCTGTCAGCTTCCACAACAGATGCTCCCGCCTCTTCCATTGGTAAGGAGTCCTTCATGTCCAAGCTCTCACGCAAATCCTCCAGTGGCAAGTTCAATTTCCCGGGCTTCACAAGCAGTAAGGCCAAGAAGCAATCTGGCACGAGTGAGGTCGGCACACCGGATGAGATTGATGAGGATAGTCATGGTATGCCGGGCTTCACCCCACGTAGCATGGAGAGTGGGTTTGAGGGGCATAAGATCTCGAATAGCCCCGCGCTAGGGGCGTCGAGCGGTAAGAGTAGTACGCTGAGTTGGAGTAGCCTAAAGAGGATTGGAAAGAAGGGTGATAAGACGCCGAGCCTGCATGAGAGTGTCACGAGCGAGGGGGGCGCGACAACGGGAGACGAGGATGATGCTGTTGGGCTGGGGGTGAGTGGGTCTATATCGGATATGCGCGAGGCCTGACCGGCCGGTGATGAAGTGAAAGACTCATCATGTAATGAACTTGAATAGCATTAGTATCGTGCATACATAGGTTGGTCATTAAAGCCATGCCTTGACGCTACAAGCTTGTACGCTCGCCAAGTGCCACTTGCCTGAGCTAGGGGTACGTCTCTCCATTTGCTGTGTATCTTCGTAGGGATCAAATCCTGCGCTACAAGTCCAGCGGCTCCAATTTTTGCTAGCTCTCAAAGCGAGATGTCTGACCAAGCCGATCCTCCGACAGTGTTCTCAGGATCTGATCGTACCATCTCGAAATGCTAACTACAATTGCAGTCCTGAAGAAGAACAATCAACTAGACGTACTAAGACAAATCCAACTCCAATCTTGTACAAGGCGAACTATCCATTGACTGAAAGCATATTTTGCCGCACGTCCTCTTTATCACTTCGTCCTTGGGGCCTTAAATGACGTTGCCCCTCGCACTCTCCCAAGCCCAAAGGTCTCTTGCCTTGGGGTTAACAAGGAATATACGGGGGGAAATCGTGAGATCGCATCCTGACTGGTGCATGCGCAGAATGCCACTACACTGTATCGTCGATGCAATTGCATCTGGTGGGCCATGAAGAACTGTCTAGTTGAGATTTTAAATCATTCCTGCTCCATGCATGTTATAGTACTTGGTAATTAATGTTTCGGAAAACATATCCTGTGGTCCCGAGGACCCACGAATCCCAGTACAGTATAGTAGAGCAGATCTACTACTTTGCACTTCAGGATTGGGTCCCGCCGTTTCCTTTCATGACACAAGGGATATGCGAATATAGCTCCAGCAATCTTGCTCTAAGTGTGATACCAGTTCACACGTGCAAATTCATGAGCAAGAGATGACTGTCCCGTCATCATTACATCGAATGCTAGCAAATGGGCCACAGCTATTTAGAGCATGACGTTTGAAAATAGAGGCGAACGATAAATATGTAGACATCAATTTAAGAGTTCTAGTCTTCTTCGAATAGCTGGTCTCCACGCGCAGCAATCTCAGAGCCCCTGACAGGTACAGGTGCGACAAGTGCCGACCAAGCAGCATTGTAAAGCCTCCAATGCGGCAACAACACTCCAGTAAACATGGTGACCACGAAGCCTAATATGTCAGTATTGTATCACCTCCATATTCATCATTGGTCCGGCAGCACAGCGTCCGTAATTATTTCCAAGCCCTCAAGGACCCTCTAACTTCCAATTCTCGTGTACCCATTTGAGCCAGCGATCAGGACTTGAAACGAGAACCGGAATTGGCCATTGTTGACGTTATTTGCGGTATTGACCGCACTACTTCCACCGCTCCAGAATGCGCACTTAATGTTTGTCGTGCTGGCCGGATTTATGCACGCTGCACCCGGCTCCTGCAAGGGGTCTCGCTCATGATAGATGTTGAATGCATTACAACCTGTAATAGCATTACACTGTGCCGAGCAATTTGCGGTGTCGTAGCTGGCCAGTAACACATATCCGAGATAGCCCGCGGCGTTGACAGATGCAGATTGGTCCACAAATTGTCGTGTATATAGGGTTGGGGTCGTAGCAATCTGAGCGGGCAGATGGACCAGGGTATTGCTGGAAAACATGGCTGGAGTATCGATTAATGCGACCGGTCCACTACCACTTGGAAGCGGATCGCAAGGGGCTCGTGCCTGAATGGTATGTGTTGAATGACTGTCGGTGGAAGGTAGCCAAGGTTCAACGGCAGACTTGATGGTGGAAAAGTCAAGACATCGTGCAGCTGCCACTGCAACACACGCAAGGACGATGTTGAATGAAGGCATATCGAAATGGACTCGATTAATGAACGAGTAGGAAGGCAACGCTGTAATCTTAAGTCCATACAGTCTTTCTTTGGGTTACAGTGGTTGCTGGGTTTATACTTGTAGTCGGGGTTGCCGCGTGGTTCCGACCTTCAAAGACCAACAAGTACTGCCATGCCGTAATGAGCCAACATCACTTTCGAAAGCATTATAAAGCTCCAGTCCCTCTTCCCTATTTAGATAAGACTTATCTCAGAGTAAACCATATGGAATTTTCCACACCTGTAGATAGCCCCTGAAACCGTGGACGCCTCGATAGATAAGTCACAGTGCCTGGTTTTGTTTTCATTGACGCATACTGGCAAAGGACGGAGATCGTATGGAACCAAATGTCCAAGTCATGATGTACTTCTTACTGCTGTTGCAGTAATTTGCAACCCCTAGTCACGACCGTCCCCAACTTTACCTGGATATCTACCCCGCTTGATCCACTTATACTGTGAAGAAGATATCCCAATAATGAATGTGTGGTGTGGGATCACATGTGCACCAAACAATACTATATTAACAGATACGTAAGTTATGTTGTTGTATATATTGGACTTCTGTGGCCAGCTCTTTGACTATACATATGGGCGGAATGCAATCGGATGAGTGAATCAAGTTGAACGCATGACTGTGCTAAATACGGACTTGTCGTCGTGATAGACTCAAAAATGAGCTCCCTACGATAGAGGCACACCTCGAAGCCCTCCTGTTATGTATGTCATAACATTCTGAGGCGCTCGATAGAATGAAAGAGATAGCGAAGAGATCCGAGACACCTGCTTCTGTTGAACAAAAACCGATGAATCACAATGTAATTGGGTGCGAACCTAGGTTCACGTGAACCATTATGAACAACTGGTCTGATGATTGGTTGGTTCCGCCGAGTGCGAAGCAGTTAGAGTGCCTGAACATTACGGTCACTTTGATAGACATCTGTGAGATACGGGTCGCATATCATAGTCGTCGGTAATAGTATCAAACCGCTGCGATCCTAATTAGTTCCTGAGGAGACGCAAAGGAAATTGACAGGTCAAGGTCAACAAGCCTTGCATCAATGGAACCAGTGACACAACTCAAGGAGATTAAGCAGTGTGACCATCGCACAACAAGACCATACCACATAAGGTCATGGCCTAGTCTGCGCTATCTTTGTGGAATTTGCACAGGCGAGCCTTGTGATCTCAAAATATCTAAACTTAAATTGACTTACAACACCTCGTATCACACATCCAATATCGGCGTGCCCTCGTATAACCTCTTAAGCCCTTCGCCTGGTGTTAGCCATAGAGCATAAGAAGATGACAGGTTTCACGTTTTCTTTGTTTTGTCTACGTACATACATTCAAATGGACATGCAACACAGGGGACATGTAAATCTGTTGTGGCTCTTTTGTCTATCAGAATGCCGTCGTGACAGGGAAGACCAAGGATATTTGCCGGCGGGCTATTATTAGACTGGAGGCTACCGAATATAGAGTCGGAACCTGAGTTAACAGTCCAACATCGCGACACGATCCTGACCAATGTTAGGCGTCTATTTGTCGTCCTACGCCCAACCATCCTTCTGTTGTACTGGATAAAACCATTGACGCGTTCCAGTTATCAGACGGCCTGGCGAAGGTTTGTGTTGCATAGAGAGGAGCTTGCATAGGAGTGTATACCGCAAGTGGTCTCACAATAAGCCCCGCTATTGATTGAATGGTTGTTGACGCGCTCACGCATCTGTAGGGGGCAACCCTGTAGCTCTGAACACCATCATCTTCCGGTAAGACCTCGACTTAGGTTTAGATATGGTGTTTGCTGTTGGTCGTTGATGTGTATTTGTCCGACAATCCGACCACAACTATTGAGAAAGTTCTATACCGTCAGCGGCTAACGCGTCCACTGTAGCACGGAGAGCCTTGGCGCGAAGATCCATCTACAGGTAACTGTAAGAGGAAGGATAGTTCGTCTACAGATCAGCTGTTTTGTCGTCTCTCCCAGCCGCAATGGGATGTGTTCCGAGTTCAGTGGTTCATTCCCAAATGCCCATTTTGGCTTACTGTGTTCTGCAACTTATAACTATCGTCTTTGCCATTGGCGGCCCTCGGGGGACACCATGTTTGCATGCAGTGTATATGTCGCCTTCTATCGGATGCCGACTCAAATTGGAAGTGATACATAGCTGTGATACATCGCTAGAGATCTTGGGTCGTAAGAGGTGAGTTTGGGCTCTTAGTTTCCGTCATAGTCAAATTCGACACCGAAAATGTAACTCAGTGTGATGTTCCGGAAGATAGTGTACATAAGACGTTGCGGTCCTGCCTCTTGCTCAATTTTGCATTAATTAGGGACCGACTAAACTTCCTCCTGCTCGATACGTCCAGTCTTGGAGAATGTGCGCTGTATTGATTGTTCTAGCCGGGCTTATTGCTTTGATCACTGCCCATCCAGCAGAGCATACACTCCTGCCACGCAAGAGCGACTTTGGCTGTGGCTCTGAACCAACAAAAGAATTTATTGCAACAGCCCAGGCGATGGCTGCTCAGGAGGAAAATGGTGAGCTCTTTATGACCACAGCAACTCTGGAGATTGCAACCTATTTCCATTTGGTAACCGCCAAGGCCAATGAAGTCTCAGATACGCAACTTCAGCAGCAAATCGTAGTCATGAACGAAAACTATGCCCCGTATGGCATTTCCTTCAACGTAATTGGGATTGACAAGACTATCAACTCCAGGTGGGCATACGACCAAGCTGAATTAGAGATGAAGGGGGCGCTTAGGAAGGGCAACTACAAGACTCTGAACGTCTACTTTCAGACATCTCTAGGAGGTAACCTCGGCTGTGAGTATGTGCCAAAATTCGAAGACTGCGATTATGATCCTGATGTTTGACAGACTGTTATTTCCCCACATCGGGTGCAACCCCAGGTTCTACCATCCTCATTCGTGACGGGTGTGCGATCCTCGCCCAGTCAGTTCCTGGCGGCTCGTCCACCAATTTCAACCTGGGCAAAACGGTAACCCATGAGGTCGGCCACTGGTTTGGTCTCTTCCACACTTTCCAGGGCGGTTGCGATGGCGGTGATTCGGTGGCGGATACTCCAGCACAAGCCTCTCCATCGTCAGGTTGTCCGATTGGCCGTGACTCCTGCTCTGCTACAGGTGTAAGTTACCACCCGACCACGCTTAGGATGTTCCATACTGACAGTGTCCAGCTCGATCCAGTCCATAACTATATGGACTATTCTGACGATTCTTGCTACGAAGAGTTCACCGAAGGCCAGAAGACACGCATGTATAACATGTTTCACAAGTACCGTGCCCAAGCCGGAGATGAAAGCAGTATCGTGGTTATCTAGAAGTCCGAACTGTATTTAGCGCTGGCCGTGATGGTTGCGACTGTTTGATAGCGTTCGATAATAAGATGTTGTGCCTGGCATTTTCCTTTTGGCCTATGTGCACCGTGAAACTGTCCTTTCTACTCTAGCGAGCTTGCGAAAGTTCGGTCACACGACAACATCAATACGTGTGACAAGGACGTGAATATAATATTGTCATGTGCGACATGTATGCAAATCCTGGCAGCCTAGCCACAAACAGAATAGAGATCTCACTCATAGACTATTTGCTCATAAGTCAGATGTAAGTAGTGGTAATGATAAGAAAGGATAGTTTCTAGTGCTAAGAGGAACCAGATTTTTCGTTAGCCACAGAGCGAACGAAGGCTTACACACAGTTTCTAGCAGTGCTGATAGCTTCGAAAGTGACTCTTTGTGATCTTGCATACAGGCATGAGGCGTCGAGAACACAGTCGCCGTGCTCTCTCGAGAGATAGCATGGTGACAAACTCGGTCGAAAAGTGATGTATAATTGTCGATACGAGGCAGGTGGCCGCGTCTCTATGGATCCATCCCAAAATCGGCTAGCGTCACTCCGGCTGCTTTAAACGCCACTGCGCCTTAACGCGCCTTAGGCAATCTTCCGCTTGCTGTTTACAGTAGTAAACACTGAGGTCGGACGGGCCCGCGAGGCATCCTCCATATTTTTATAACCCATCATGGACACCTATAATCTCAAGACAGCGTCAAGATATATAAATAATCTACTCCTTGCTCGAGGCTTACTTCGGGATGGCAAGCCAATCGAGTTCGCGCATCCATCCAAGGGCGACGGCGGGAAAGAGGCGACTATGGCACACATCATCAACCTGGTCCATGACTTGATACTTAAAAGAGATGTATGTTGAGGCTTTATGAGATACGACAAGCTACCGCTCACCAAATTTAGCGTGATCAAGAACAGCGGGAAGATCTCGTTCAAACGATACGTACCTTACGGAATGACTCTACACAAAATGTCCAAAAGATCGAGCGCCTCCAGACACGCAACGACGACCTCATACGGCAGGTTTCGCTCACACAGTCACAGGAAAGATCTGCGAAAATGGCATTGCGGACAGCGGAATCATCTGCGCGCGTACTACGGGAAGAGATGATAAGGTTGAAGGCGACGGTACAGCAGGTACGGACGTCTTGCGCAAATGATGTTCGCAAACGGGACGTTCAGATACAGCGACTCAAATCGCACCTCACCACCCAACAACGGGGGAATAAGACTGGTCTAGTGGGTGCAAGCATTACAATCACTCCTGGTATTACTGGCCTCGGTAGCACTATTGCGGGACGCGATGATGAGGGGCCCCAGGTTGACGATCCGGAATATAATCTGAAGCAAGAGACGACAGAGTTCTTGACACAGCTTAGTCAGAGCCTGAGTGATGAGAATGATAACCTGATTGGACTTGTCCGAGGCACGTTGTCAACTCTAAGAGAGCTCCAAGGGCTTCCAGAGAGCGTTCAACTGGCTGGAGAGAATCTCGCTAGCGGGACCAGTGATGAGCCATCATATGGAGATATGATCCAGGCGCTACCTACATCATATGATACCCTTGCAATTGACATGGACTCGGTGTTGGAGAACCTTCGAAATCTGCTCACAAATCCCAACTTCGTCTCTATCGAAGAGGTGGAGATGCGGGAACAACAAATCATACGCCTGCGTCAAGGATGGCAAAAAATGGAGTCGAAATGGCGCGAAGCAGTCGTGCTCATGGACAGTTGGAGGAAGAGAATCATGAATGGAGGCGATACCGTCAATATCGACGAGTTGAAGATTGGCTTAGGTCTTGGCGCTGGACTCGAGACAGTCAGCGGCACGAATGACATATCCATCTTATCAGACGAGGAAAATGAGTCTGTGAGCAGTAAGGATGTCGATGACATCGAAGCCATGGAGGAAGAGCTTGACATCCATGAGTCCTCTTTCGAGGAGCTCGATGATGAACCAGCTTTTGACAAGCCCAACGAGAGGGCCAACACTACTGACATTTTCAATATCAAACTCACTCGCAATCAACCCGTGCTTCGCGAGGGGAGTGGCAACCTCTATTCACTGCGGGACGTTAATTGCGCCCCTTCTGCACCAGATTCTGCAAGTGCGTCACCCATGCCAGGGTCGGACGAAAACGCCAGTTCCGAGATAGATCTCATTCATAATTCGAGCTCAAAGTCCTCATCACCGACGCGAAAGCACACACAATCACGCGCGCAGTCAAAACACGAATCACGCATACCACGACAAGTACGTAGAAATTGCGCCACAGAACTCTCTCTGGGCCTCTCTTTGCATAATTTTTCTTTATCTACTGAATCGCAAGGAATAGAAGCGCCACGGCAAAAGGCAAGGTTGAATAAATCCTCCATGCCGTCGAGCCATTATTACTTAGTCAAATCATCTTCTCTACATTAAACTGCATAGAGTTATTCTTACCGTACAAAATAGGCAAACGCAACCACACAAGCACCAGCACCAGCTCGGTTGACCTCACGCGAACATCACTCATCGCCACATACCTCAAGCCGGCCTACACGATCACCGAAACTCAGTATTACGGACAAATTGAATGCAGCTCAAGTGTCAGCTGAGGCTGCAAAGGTCGCGGAAGGACTCTCCGCGTCGTCAAAGTCCAATGCGCAGATCACAAATAATGCCAGACCTAGCAGCACAGCCGGGACTACAATAGAAAAGAATGATGTCGCGACAGATCCAATCAGGCCATCAAGTAGGAGGACGACAAAAATAGGGGGTCGAATAGGCGGTGCGAAAGCAAGAAGGCGGAAGAGTACGCTGACCCCGGAAGAGCTGGAAAGTTTGATGTTTGTCAGTTAATGAAATGACAGAGCAGTCCTGTATCGTATATTAGCGCGGTCCATGGCGTTGATGCTTCTAGTATCGTGTATCCACAGCGCACTCATTTTCGCGGATACGTCTGTTAGCTCCTAGAAATATTATGAAGCAATCGACAGATCTGTTGTCTTTTGAGACACGCACATACAGCCTCCGTACCTAATCCACAAATTTGGCTACGTGCTCAGGGGCTGCAAAGCCATCATTGAGATATCTATGACTCCAATTGCTCATCTCCATGCCATGCGATTTCTCCCGTGTGCCACAAAGCCAGTCAGTACTCATTATCAGGCATAAAGGCACCAAGGCAGAAATCTGCATAATTTCTCCCAGGCCACAAAACACCAACCTCCTCTCGTTACTTCGGTTCTTCCTACGTGTGACGAGACTGGTATTTCCCTCTATTATCAAAGAGTTGTTTTTAAAATGTCACCTACCTCAGGACGTGGTGCAATGGCCATGACCACTTCCTAGCAATGATGTCACAATCGCTCGGGGCTATTTCTAACGTCCGATCGTGACAGCAACAAGAACAGGAACTTAGACGAAGATCTCGATTACGATGAAGATGAATGATCTGGCCGGCCTACACAACACTTACATATCCTTTTGCCTCACGCGGCTCGTAGAAAGAGCGCTGTATCAAAAGAGCCGGGCAATTTGGATTGCGCGCGCTAGATTGGGAATATTTGCTGTTGACATAATCATGGCTGAGGCTTTTAGAGTAGATACGCTCTTATCTCCAGCATTGCGTCGTCCCCCGTGCCACTTGTGGGCATTGCCTTGCCGTCTGTGCACTTTTCCGTGCTCTTCAGCATGATCCAGTGCTGATTTCCCTGGTATATCACGGATAATGCAGATCTCACATCTACGTACTATACTCGTCTAGTCATTTTTTTTATTTTCTAAAGTGGCTGACCGATCCACATGTGGGCTTCGCAGTCAAAATATCGTCGTCTGGTACGACGCAAGCTCGTTCGTTTTGGATTTCCTATATAGTCATCATACTCCTTTGTGCATATGAATATGTGGAATTCAGCTTGATCACAGCTTTTGTCTCTCAAACATGGGGAACTTTTGCACCCGCACAAGTTGGCTCATAGCATCCGACTTTGCAGTCGCAATTTTCACAATCGAACCCGGTGCCATAAGTGAGCTTCACTGGCATTCGACGTCTGATGAATGGCATCAAAGGTCAAGGCCGAGTCACAGTCATCTCGGCCTCTTAAGCGTCACGCACCTTTGACTTCCAGGCTGGTGAAGTAGGTTATATCCCTGTGTCGGACTCGCACTACGTCGAAAACACGGGCAACGAGACGTTGGTGTATCTAGAGGTGCTGCTTGCGGACCGATATACGGCTATCGGTGTTACGCAGTGGCTAGGCACCACGCCGCAGCAAGTCGTTAAGGATACGTTGAAGGTCGGGCAGGACTTTATTGATAAGCTGCCGAAGACTAAGCAGTTCATTCTACCGGGCGATAAGAATTTGACGAACCTCGATTTCTCAGTGGAGGGCTGGCTCACATTGTATATACTTTTGTTCACTCTCGAAGCGCTAGTATTATTTAATTTCTAGCATGAATAGTATTAGTCTCCATACTTGGTATCTTTAACAGCCATCTATATATGCACATCTAAATACGCCACACCGCTCACTCCTCTTCGATCATCTCTTCCCATCCTTGACCTCTTCCCACTCAGCATCCTTCCTCCCTTCACCCTCAAGTTCACCGACCCCGATTTCCCCTTCCTTCTTCACCCCACCCGCATCTAATTCATACCTCTGTCCCGCGCTCGCTTCCATCTCCTGAACCCCGCCAGGCCTTCCAAGGCCAGCACCAGAATGCGCTCCATACGGCGGCAATTCGGCCGCCGCCCCTGGGTCCAGCTCTGCGTATTTTTCCAACCCCTTTTCGCCACCACGCGCACTCTCTAGCTCCTGTGGCTCTGCTGCTGCCGCCTCCGCTGCTGCCGCCTTCTTTGCCATATTCCTCCGGTAGTACAGCGCAAACAGCACGCCCGCAATCGCCAATACAATGCCCAGCGACAACCCGACCGCAAGCCCGACAGTGCGGCCCGACGACCCGTCCCCTGATTCCGCCTCACTTCCGTCTGACGCGGCGTCTGCCGTTGGACTCGCAGCTACGCTCCCAGGTGTACTCACTGCCGAAGCCGGGGAAGCCGTAGCACTCGCAGGCGGCCCGCCGGCGAACGAGGCGAAATTAGACAGGAAGGAGGGCGGGCCGAAGCCGGCGCCGAAGCAGTTGCAGCTAGGGGCTGAGGTGTCGGTGTAGCAGCATGCAGAGCCGTCGGCGTTGCGGCAGGGCAGCAGCCATGTTGTGTTGGAAGGGGTATTCGATCTGCAGACAGTGGGACATCCGGGGGTGTCCCATTGCTGGGTTGTGCAGCTTGGGGGGTTGTTAGCTGGTCTTGCTGGGAAGAGAAGGAGGGTTTTAGAGGGGGGTGGTACCTGGGACGGTATATGACTTTTGGAGGAAAGCTGTTCGCCTCGCTCTGTGCGATACATGTTCCGTTTGCGTATGTGTCGCCCTGGTGGCAGCACGCGCTGCCGACGCCGCTGGTGACATTGTTTTGGTCTGCAACGATAGCGTCACCATCGAGCGATCCGTCGGGGAAATAGCAATCTTGGGCTGTGACGGCAGATATGAATGCCATCAACGCCGTCGTTATCAGCATCAGCATCCTCGGGACTGTGTTTGGGCTCGATAGAAACATTCGGTCTGGCTCGAAACAAGGCCACAGGAATATAAACAGGTAGGGAGCACCAACACATACGGGAACGGGCAGGGCTGCTGCTCATATATGAGTATACGGCTACTGTGCTAGCTAGCACGGGTCTATAACGTGAGACATCTGCATATAAGCTACATGTTAGTTCGCGTGTAAAGTAGCCGCCGTCAGGGCATCGCCAGCAGGTCTAAGTAAAGCAGCTGCAGGTGTCGTCTAGTTTGCATCGGCAGTAACGGAGATTTTCAGCTTAGGCTGCAGTCGGCACTCAAAAACAAGCTTTGATGGACCATCGCCGCCCCCGCCAGGACCTCATGAGTCAAGGATCGATAGGCGTTTTGGCCAGAAGGCTCCTACGGCGAAGGACCCGATCCGATGGTCGAACGGTTGGTCCGCGAGAGCTCTTCTCGGACGCAAAGTGTTTGGAAGATCAGCAGAAACATTCTAACCAAAAATTCTAGATAGTGCTGAATAAACATGGTGCATTCCGAGCCGCAAGGCGGGAATTGGAGACACATGCTCGGTGGACACAGCATGTGAACTCTGGATCATGCATGATAACCGTTAATGGACACGCGTATGGCGACATGCGGAAATGGAAAAGACGATCAACAGCAGAACGATACGGACAAAAGATGTTCGAAGTAGCTCATGTGTGGGTATAAGATCTTCCCATTTCCAGACTAGCGCTACATCAGATAGAAAGGACGTGGGACAGGGGCCCCCCCTGGCGAGAGGCCGGGAGGGTCCAATCCGCCCCGCCCGCTTCCCTACCATAGATACTCGCAGTCCACGCTTACAACAACACCAAGTTTTCCTTGAGATCATTCTCTTGGCCAGGTTCTTCCTCATCGTTTGAGAACCTCAGAGGGCTAGAGTAATAATAAGTGATATTTTGACTAGATTATATATAAAAGGTATCTATTAAATTATATATAGGTAGATGAGACCTTTACTTTTAATCCTATTCATTTAGAATTATGTTAATCTTGATATTTAGCCATATCTTCGAGGTCCTTACGATTTTGGGGTGTCTTGGTTATGCGAGCGGTAAGAACTCCACCAAGAGACCATTTTACTGCCTTTTGCAGGACCACCACCAACATGCAGCCATGCTAGTACTGCCCAGTCCTCGGCAATGGATTCACAACCCTAGAAGCATAGCAGCCCCCTTCAACACCACCAACATGGCCCACATCGCCCACATGGCATGAGTTCGCGAACCTGCGTTCATCGGGAATTGCGCAATCTGTGTGCTATGCCTATACACCTTCTCACCACAGACCAGGTACCGAGCCTCGAGTCGATCATGCCGCACCATGGACAAAAGTGCGAAAAGACTGTAGAAAACGCAGCTCTATACAGACCTGTCTACAACAGGTACCATATCATATTAACGGCACTGAGCTCCTGATAGCTTGACAGCTTCACTATATGTATACCCAGCGATGAGACGCAGGCTATGATAATATTCCTATACACTTGGGCCGGGGCTTATTGCGTCGTTTCGCCTCACGCTGTGTGCGTTACAACTTATACCATATTTAGGCTCGGTTCCCAAAACGGGAATATGTAGCGTCCACGCACAACCAGGGCTGACTTCCTCCAGCTGTCCTCTAAATCATGCGTGGTGTGCGCGTAAGGCATGCATGCACCTCGCTGTACAGCCCTGCGACCTAGTATATTCATAGCACTCGACTGATGCTGTGGCGACGGTAATATGCTGGGATGAACACAGTGAGTCTATTGGAGAGTAAGGATGATCCTTTTGAACGCTACCACAGATAGCTTGTTCCGTACGTGCCATGCTGCCTTTTCTTTGCCCACACCAATGCCTTTACTTTTACCAATCTTAAGCTTTCCAGAAGCCTTATCGCCGTGAATCATAATCTCATGCGCTTGTGACCATTAACGATGCACATTACTATCTGATGCAAAATCGACCCCGAAACTCCACGCTGGGTATAATATGCGCAAAACTGCAAAGTAACAACCAAAAACAGTCTCGCTGGTGGCGGTAACACGGCCCAAGAAGGCTCTGCCCACCAATACTGATGTTTTGTACAGTTGCGACTCAACTGGCGGATTCTACCTGTCACTCGGCATTTCCAGTCGATCTGCAGGATGTCGAAACGCCGGATGGATCTCGAACATACCCTGAGAAGGCGCCGTACTTCTGGGTGCTGCTGAGACAACATATGCGACACCGTCGTCGGAGGCATAACTCGGTGGCCGGGCTATAACAGCAGGTCGAACCGGCGATCTGGACGTAGGTGACTGGCCAACAGATGAATGCGGTGAGGCGAGCTCAGCTTCGTTTGCTCTTGATGAATCAATGTGGCTTACGCGCTGCCAGTGAAGCAGATTGGGATCAACTCGCTATACAAGGTCAGTTTCGAGTCGTCATAACCTGCAGCTCAACTCACCACACTGGATCTCCATTTTCCATACGCCGGCGGAGGTATCTTTGGGCCCTTAGATATGCTCTCAACAGGACTTCCTTCGCTCTCTTCGTCCATGTCATCAGCTAGTTCCTCGTCGCGCGCGACATGAACTCGGATCGGTCGTACTGGATGAAAGCCTTCTGTGTCTTGCATATTTGTCATTCGGGGCGTGTCCAGTGGAGGACTCATTGCTACCATGCAAAGTCGAACTAAGGCATGACAGAAGAAGATTGTAGTGCATATAATGACGAGGATGAAAAGCACATGGACCTCCTGTCCTATATTGGGCCGTAACAGCACTATGCAGAGATCTACCTCTGTTAGAAAATCTTGCAAGTCTGCACTGAGTGAGCGAGTACTTACATATGGACAATATGACGCCAAGGAAGACCGCAGATATCGTGACGCTGGTCAGTTTGCCTCTTGCTGCCTTGTTGTTTGAAACACTGCATGATCCTCTCTCGCGCTTTTTTCGCACCCATGCTTGAGGGCCTGTTCGGATGAATGGTACGACTGCTGGTCGAGTTCTGTGTCTGTGACGACGTCGATGCCTGCGCGGCCGTCTCCCTGGGACCCTTTCAGTCGATTGTTCTGTCTCAGAATCCAGGTGCTGTCGTAGAGGTGGCGTAGCATCAGGACTAAAGAGCGTCGGTGGCGTAACAAGATATTGTTCTTGAATCTCAGGCGTCGAATTTCCGATGTCCTGTATATAAGACCCTGCTGTATGTTGATAATTCAGCACCGGCGGCGACAATACAGTATTGGACCGTGATCCTTGCTGTAACTCCGTCGTGGGCAAAACTAAAGGAGTGCTGTTTCTTCTGAAAAAGTCGAAAGCCGGTAGCTTCGGAATGCTACGGCTGCCGCGATCGCTGTGATCCTCGTGGTCTGATGATAAGACAGGCGAATTGGAATATATGGAACTGCCATTGAGCAGAGAGCGGACGTTTGCGTGGAAAGCAGAGAACCGTGAGGGGGAGTCAGAGGGCTGTGGAGATCTGTGGAAGATGGAGAGAGGCATATTGGACGGTGTCTTCGAGCAATCGATATGCCCTGTGGGATTTGATGTCTACAAAAGAGCGATGCGGAGGGTCTGCAGTTGTCGGCTCACGCGCAGACTGGGCCAAGCGGCGTTTAAAGCTTCTGAATTGGTGAGGTCGTACGGGCTAGATGGTACTCAGACGCGGTTCTGTGTCTCCGAAGACAACAAACAAAGCTGGCGACTTGTCCATTCGAGAGCAGAAGTGAGAGACAAGGAATTGGCTGGTGATCCGTATACTGGTCGTACACGCGAAGAAGATATCAGTTTGACCTGGTCCCGGACCGATGCTTCTCTGAGGTGGTAACGAACGAAAGGTCGGGGTAATGTGAAGCAGAGACTGGTGTTTCAGGATACCGTAAGTAAAGAAGAGAAGAAGAAATGGGTCAACAAGTCTCTGCTCCACAAAGCTACTTCCAATACCAATGAAGCCGAACTGGACCAACGGGAACAAAAAAGAAAAGGAAGGCAACGCTCACTCAATCAAGATGTAACAGAAGGGACGAGCAACACTGAGACATCACTGGCAAAGAAAGAGGCTCGTCTTTGTTGGAAGAAGGAGCATTGCTAGTGCGCAGGGCCAGTGTGCATAACTTAACCTTGAGACGGCTGACTCCTATCAAGTCTGGTGGTTAATGTAGGTAGAGACGGTTGATGTGTCAAGTTTGGACGAGTGCAACAGCGAGGATGAGTGCACAGGAATACACAGGAGTGCATAGGGGGCGCTAGAGGGGTGCATTGGGGGGGCCAGACGGAGGAGGCCAAAGTAAAAGGACGTTTCAGAAGCGCTGGCCCGCCCCACGCTCGAACTGCTGTCGCCCACTCATCGCGTAATTGGCGCGTCCCTCTGTTGCTCTGTTGCTCCCACACTCTTTTGCTCGTTTGCGCGACAAAATGCATAACCACGTTATTGGAGCTATCTGCTTGAACTACTGGTCATGCTTGGTCCTCTGGGACGCACCGCACCCACTTGTTTTTCAGACGTTGTATCGACGACTAAGGTAGTAACTCTATCACCGTCGTCAGAGCTTACTGCTACTCCAGGCAGTACTCGGATTCTCGGGTCTCATATAGTTGCCCTACCGTTCGGCATTCCAATCACGCCCATACCAAGGGCCTATGATCGTACTCCGCTCTGCGGATATATATTACGGTGGGGTGCCTTCGCCGACGAGACCTTGGGATGCCACGCCCGTGTGGCCTGCGTCTCAGCAAGCATGCGTCTTGACAAACTTGTTTTTGTGCTTGCGAAATCTCCTTCAAACCCCAAGTTCTCCGAGCATGACCATCCTGTCTGAAGATCCGGAAACAACTGCGACTGTTAGCATCGGCATGCTCGTATCAGTAATTTCGACACCTACTGATTGGCTCGTCGTGTGGCGAGAATCGAACATCATTTACCGCGCCTTTATGTCCCGGCAACTTGTAGAGCAATTTTCCGGAGAGCGCGTCCCATACGACAACACTGCGGTCGCCACTTCCTGCCGCAATTTTCTGGCCCTTTGAATCCCAGCAAGCCTTGAGAAGGTTCTTCTCCATACCTAGTGGCGCACCGTCATACGTTTGTAGCAAGCGTTCTTGCGGAGCGAAAGGTCTTATATCCCATTTCTTGACTGTCGAGTCATGTGAGTTTGATAGCAGGAATTGGGCATCTGGCGAGACCTCCAAGGATGTCACAGTATCAGTGTGACCTATGAGCGTGTATGCTATAGATTTCCTGCGCATATCCCAAACTTTGATGTCGTTGTCGATGCCGCCTGTGTAAAGCTCGTTGCCAGCCTCTGCCAAAGCTACCGACGTAACAGGCATTCCAACTTCGATGAAGTCAATGGCTTGCTTCTGACGAGGGTCCCAGATCTATACGCTCAGTAGTCAGCTCCAATCTAGATTGAGGGGATCTTGAACGTGAGGTTGTGCTCACCCCAATGAAGCCATCGTCTGATCCGCTCACTAAAATCTCCTCTCCTCTTCGCGTCACATCCATGCTGTTAATGACCTCTTCATGTCCTTCATGGCGACGTATGCGGGTACCTGTTTCGAGGTCCCAACTCGCAAGTGTCATATCTGCAGAGGCAGAAAAGAGGACTCTGGAATCACGCGACCATTGGAGATCAAGTACAGCTCCCTTGTGTCCGTTCAACACTCCAAAGTTCTCACAGTGGCCGTATGTATGCCATAGTACTAACGTTTGTCAGCTTTCGTGGGTGGTATCGTGAGCAAGCTGGCGCATACATATTGAGCGATCCATTGAGCCTGACGCTATATATTTGCCTGTGCCGGAAAATCTGGTAGCGAATACTTCTCCAGAATGACCTGTTCGATGTCCGTCAGATGAGGTAGACGAGGGAGGGCTAAGGCCTATTCACCATTCAGCTCCATGACCGGGGATTGCAATGAGCTTGAGCGAGAAACCTATTGGGACCGCCAATATCAGCCAAAGGTTACCTTCGAAATCTGCTTAGCCCTCCATATGGATAGCAAAGGTCATGAGAGATAGGAATGGACATACAGCCTGAATGAGCGCCCCATTTTGAGCAGATCCATTTACGAGCGAAACCGAAGAGCTTCCCAGATGTGCGTCAGATCTCTGCCGCTTGACCAACTGCGACGAGCTGAAGGATCCGCTTGCAGCGCGTTTTTCTGAGGACATTCTGTTGATAATGGAGTCGAATAACGGCGGAATTCTTGGAGTTATGGAATGATCACGTTGTCGCTACAATGTGGTCTTGTCGCAAGAGATACTTGGTGTGACCAAAGCTCGAGCTTTGATTTTCTGGTACATTCATCGAAGACGATGTGCGGCCTCAGGCAGAAGTCGTGATTGCGATGCGCTAGCTACATTGACTGAGCTTGAGCATTCGTAAAACCTGGACTTGCACGCCAAAATCTGTGCACTGCCCTGGAAGACAGCAACTTTGTACTCCATAAATATTAAACGCTCGGTCGTACCTCAAAGCTTTCGGATTCTCCAAGCATGGCTTCGGCCAAAGCTGCTCGTGTGGGTGAAGAGTAAGCACTTTAACAAACCTGATCAACAGGACATCCAGCTAATGTGCTCACCAGGGTCTGGAAGTAAGGCATACGACAATACACTCACTTCAACTCTGACATAGTCAGAACTCGTATCGACAAAGTCAATGCCGAACTCGTAACTCTTACCTACGGCACGATAGTCGCGCAACTATGCAAGGACTTCGATAGCGACTATGCCGAGGTCAATAGACAATTGGACAAGATGGGATATAACATCGGGCTGCGTTTGATTGAAGACTTTCTCGCCAAATCCAACACTGGCTCGTGCGCCAACTTCAAAGAGACGGCAGAGATGATCTCGAAGGTACCGCATAGATGTGCAAAGTGCGGCTCAAATCCCGATGCTTACAAGGTCTCAGGTTGGCTTCAAGATCTTTCTGAACATTACACCAACTATCACAAACTGGACAAGTGACAGCAAGCAGTTCTCCTTGATCTTTGAGGAGAACCCACTTGCCGACTTTGTGGAACTCCCTGATGATGGTAGGGCACAAGACGAGCTTTGGTATTCGAACATCCTATGTGGTGTCCTGAGAGGAGCACTAGAAATGGTAAGGGCTCTCGAATCGCTTTATCATGTATCCCAACTCGCTCACATAGCGCAGATTCACATGCAAGTAGAAGCACATTTTATCAGCGACGTCCTTCGTGGAAACGACACTACAGAAATGCGGATCACGCTACTTCGGTATATAGATGACGAGATGCCGCCCGACGACGAGTGAAGTATTTCTTCTCAAATACCATTGGTATAGACTATGTGAGGCATGTTTGCTGGTGAAATGGGTGCCGCACGGCGCTGGGAGCTCAGACTAGGGTTCTCCTATCTGCTCCACATGTTGCTTCCAGGCTTTAATCTTGGATTATCTGTGTGGCAGTGTCAAAATAGATTGGAGATACCATGCTCCAAGTGCCAGTTGCCTGAGAGTAGCGTGGACAGCGAGCAGCAGCCTCATGTACCCAATATATCAAGGGGACGGCTGCTGAGAGCGGTGGCAGTGTGCACAAAGGCAGGGGGAAATGCAGAATAGTGTCTGGACTTCATCCGGACAGAGGCACTTTCTAGAAACTGCTTTGCGGTAATGTTTGTGTCACGTATTTACAAGCGGCGTGAGCAAGCTCTCAAAGCCCGGAATATTATTTGCTGTAGTAGTTGACCTTACATCGAAGGACCTAAGCTTGGCGATCACGAGACTTCAAGACGTCGACCCCAAGACGCCGTATGAAGCTTTCATACAAAGAATCAAATGGTGGAGGCCACTCATCTATGATTTAATTATGCTCGTGATTACATTTAATGCTGCCTACACGGCGTAAGAGGTGAGGGCTGGGCTAGGTCATGTGACTGTTGCCTTTTGATCCACCAATCAGGGCCACTTGCACCCAGCGACGCTCGTCCTTGGCAGTTCGCTGCGCTGCACCTGCTCTTCAGAATTCCCCCATCTCCCACCAGTTCCTATTGTGAATCTATCACCAACCTCCTCCAGTCTTCATTTACCTCATCTTCGACTTCTGGCCCTCAAGCGCAGAATCCCTTGTAGATTCCTACAGCCCGTCGCGGGCCGCGGATTGTTTTCCATCGAAACCTCATCCTGCGTACCTCGCCCGCAGTCGACCGAGACCGCCTCACCTGCCCCGAGCACTACTCCACCATCGCTGACAGAACCACATCAATTTATTTACATGAGGCACACTGCTTCACTCTAAGCTAACCAGGCGCGCCCGCCGTTATTATACGACATCACTGTCGCGTATTCCGACTGTCACCTACGCGCTCTCAACATAGTACTTGACGTCGCAACGCGGGCAGAACATCTACCGGTACCGCGAGCATGAATCAACAACCCAACAATATGGCTGGCATGGGCGCCAATTCTGGAGGTCCTGTCCAAGCCGGCGCAATGAGCATGATGGGCGGTAATAATCCGCCAAGCGATACTACTCAGCTACTGAATACTTACATCTACGACTACCTTCTCAAGAACCAGCACTGGGAGCTTGCCCGAGGGTTCAACAAGACCTTCAACTTGAACATCCAAAATGGTGGAACAAAGTCGAGCCCAGGCCAGCGCAACGTGAATGGGGTTGACAGCTCTATGGATGAAGATTCCAAAGATGATGAGACGCGACCTTCTGACTTGCCCAAGCCTTTGATTCCTGGAAACACTGCCTCGGACAATTCCTTCCTCTTTGATTGGTGGTCCCAGTTCTGGGATGTTTTCGCAGCACAACGCGCAAAACCAACGAGCAATACTAGGACTGCACCTTATCTCGGATTTTCTAAAGTAAGTAGATTGACAATCCTTTCAACTGTGGTAGATCCTGACGAAATACTCTTAGCAACAAGCACAGATTCGCAATGACCGAAATGGCACTATGATGAACGTAGCAAACATGGGCGGCATGATGCGACCCGGCATGAACCCACAGCATGCTGAAATGCAGAAGCGCATGCTGGCCGCGGGAAACAGGCCGTACGTGAACACACAATTCATGTCTTACGCCACTGACGTGACGCTTACTATGACTTAGGAACAACCCGGCAATGCAAGCAATGCAGCAGGCGACACAGAAAAATATGATGAATGGCATGCAGAGAGACGCTTCCATGGGTGAACAACGTCCTTCGCCCCCTTCAAATGGTGAAAATGTACCATCCCCATCAAAACGCCCCCGAGTCGAAGGAGGCTTCAATGGCCAGGTGGGCCCCGGAGGTCGAAGCCAACCAATGCCAGGTCAACAAATGGGTGCGACATCAGGTCCCGGTGGTGGTCCAATGATGATGGCGAATGGTATGCAACAAGGCGAAATGGGACCGAATGGCTTCGGCTTCAATCCGCAAAATCAACAACAGAAGCCCATGGACGTATGTAGTAACCATTACCTGGGACAGCGGTCAATTGCTAACAGTCAGGTAGGGAATGGGTCCTAATGGACCACAACAGATGGGTGCCCAAGGGATGGAAGGTCAAGCAGATCTTTTCGCTGGAAATGCGAACGCAGGTCGTATGGCAGGTGGGGGACCTAACCAACCTGGCGGTCAAGCACCTCCCGGGAACCATGCTCTTCAGGACTACCAGATGCAATTGATGCTCCTCGAACAACAGAACAAGAAGAGATTATTGATGGCCCGTCAAGAGCAGGACAACCTGACCCAGGTTCCGCACGCAGGTGTCGGCGGACAGCCAGGATTCGGATCTCAAGCAATGTCTCCACAGGGCAGTCGCGCAGGTCCATCCCCAAATCCAGCTGATCAGATGAAACGAGCAACACCAAAGATTGGTCAGACTGGCTTGCCCGGCTCGCCGATGCCTGATGGAAACATGCAAGGCAACAGAGCGTCACCTATTCCGAACGGGGCCGGCCCTTTCGATCCCTCGCAAATGCCTCCTGGGATGCCCCCTCAATACTATGCGGGCCAGATGGGAGCCAACGGGATGAGACCTCCAAGCTCGCATCCGAATCCCAACTTCGGCAACGGTCCTATGAACCCGGCGCAGATGGAAGCTATGCGGCGTCAACAGCAAGGACAAATGCCCAATGGCATGTGGCCTGGTGCCCCTCATAACATGATGCCACAGAACCCTGGCCAGCAGCAACCACAGATGGGAACTCCACAACAGCGCTCTATGCCACCTCCACCAGCCCCGCAGGGTTCTGGCGAACAGCAACGAACGCAGCCACCTTCTCCTCAGCCAAACGCCAATGCACCCCCGACTCCGTCTCAAACCAACAAAGCTGCTCCGAAGGGTAAGAAAGAAAAACCTGAAGGCAAGAAGGTAAGTCATTTGAGGATCTACGATTGTAGTTCATATACCTAACATCGACTAGAAGAACCCACCAAAGAAGAACTCTGTTGCGGCAGGTGCAACACCGGCCTCTGACGCGGACCCTCCTCCGACTCCAACGCCTTCGACACCAATTACGCCAATGCATGCCAGTTCGTTCGCAAAGAATGGACAGCCACAAGGTGGAAATAACCCGAATCAACAACAAACTTCGCAGCCCGCCCAGCAAGTCGTTCAGCCCTCCATGGATCCCAACGCGGGGGCACCTTTTGGCACTATTGATAGCAACGATGGTGGCATGGATCTCAACTTTGGCTCTCTCGATGGTCCTGACGTTTTGGA
Organism: Pseudovirgaria hyperparasitica; assembly: GCF_010093815.1. Classification (NCBI taxonomy): domain Eukaryota; kingdom Fungi; phylum Ascomycota; class Dothideomycetes; order Acrospermales; family Acrospermaceae; genus Pseudovirgaria; species Pseudovirgaria hyperparasitica. The sequence goes on from NW_022985570.1 coordinate 308,310, forward strand.
AACGTTCGATTTCGACTCGTTCCTACACACAGAAGACAACAGCGCCTTTGCCTTTGGCGACTTCAATACCGGATTCACGACTGATGGTGTAGAAGCTGGCGACATGAACTAGACATCGTCCATCACTGCACTACAGTCGGTCACAATATCGCACTGTAGCATTCCTTCCTTCTTAGCCTGGCTCATAGGCTTGTTTCTATATTACATTTTGAGGCGTTTGTGTATATGACTCCCCCATGATCCTACATCTGAAAGTCTTGCTAGGATTGGGCGAAAGACTGGTGGAGTTCCTGGTGTTATTGGGGGGGTGGGCAGCTGAAACGGCTCGATAATCTCACGTTTCATCATGGACTTGGATATGTGCACGCGTCATTCTCATATACCTGCCCTTTTTCTTGCAAATTTTCTATGGCCTCTAATCTTCATCATTGTCTATTATATAGGATGGTCTCGCATTACGGCCGTCAATTAGGTTATTGCGCGACCTGTCCTCGATATTATTGCCAATCGCAAAAAAAACATGGCCTCAAACTCGCATCTCATCTAGACCGTCGCTACCTTGTACCGTGTAAAGCTTTCGGAGTCGATGTGAGGTTTAGCTGTGCTAGGGTTATGATGTGAATTGTCACGGTGATTGATGATGGTTCTCCAAAGATTGTACCTATTCGATCGCCACTTGGTCGTCGCCGAGAGGTGTTGCTTGACAATTTCTAGGTGGAGTCAGTATTCATTCAAATGCTATAAAATATAGATTCACCACATGACCAAGAGCACTACAGGAAATGTTTGATGTGCAGCATGTAAGTCTCCGACAGTCTGCCAGCAAACCCTTGCTAGGCATTTCTGGTTACAGCTATTTACTTCATGCCTCATCCACAACAATCCTTGATTGCCTTGCCGACTTTCAGAAATTCCTTGGCGACCTCATCCATGCTAACACTGATTGATGCCAGCTCTCCAAAGTCAGGTAGAATCCAAAGCATTCAACCATTAGACATACTGATACCTCCGTCAGTCATATCAGACGACCCTTTGACCTAGTATGACTGGGCAGGAGCATTAGATGGTAGGTTCCATCTTCAGAGATGCTCCAAATTATCCATAATTCTTGGCTGCACACCACTCTCCCTGATTCATCGATCTCACTCACGAATGTGCCGTCTTTGATCTACAACATACATTTCATGTGGTGCATTCCCACAACTCAGTTCTTGGAGAACATGGCTCCTAATTTTCGTTCTTCAGCAAGCACCATTCTCAGATCTCGGACACATTTTGCTGCATCTGAGTGATCCCGCTCGCCAAGTTCATCATCATCAACGCAGATTGCCAATGTCGCATATCCTTGGCCAAGGAGACTTAACATAAGTTGGTGAGTCTGGACCAACACAACGGGTTTCCATACAATCGAATGTTGATCATCGGCAAGTCGATTTCGTCGACTATGACGTGTCGAACATGAAAACATCTGACTTCGAGCCATTACCATGACAACACCTCACGGGTTCGTTCATACCAGTTTTATTGTTCGTTGTTCCTCGCTTTTGAACCATGGAAGACAGCCTTCGCGTGCAAGAAAATAGCCAACTCGCTCAAAAACCTCACCACCACGTCGAGACAACGCGAGGCCCCACGACGTCTGATCGGACGTGGAGACTCTCTCGATTTCATCCCTACAGCGATTTGGCGTGAAGCAACGAGCGAAGAGGAAAACCCAGTATATACCATGTTCGCTCGGAGTCGACGACACTGACGACAAGCTTGCTGTACTTGAGACATCGCTATCTCTACGTTCTGGATTCTCGCTGTCTGCGTCTAGATAAATCTCGCCGTATAAACCTTCGAGAAGATGATCATCTGGTCGAGCGAAAGGGTACCGACGTCGGATATCGGGGATGTTTGGACGCAGGTAGCCCATCAGATACAGTTCGGCGCTCGCGATGCGGGAGAAAGGGGCGTACGATAGTAACGGTCGTACCTCGCAATTGACAATCGATGCTTCTGCTTCGAACCAGTCGCATTCATCAGCTTGCCAGCTGAGTGGTCCGTCAAGCGACATCCATGACCAGGAGGGCGCGCGCCAAACTTCCGAGCGAGTGGCACCTTTCGACATCCATGTCACCTCACGCAGGAGATGACGTCGCCAGAGCCCTGCAAGACATTCGTCTTTCATCTCACTCTGCATATAAGAAACAACCCCTGACAGGGCAGGGAGCTTGTCCATTGGGTCGCTTAGAGCCCTCATGCTGTAGTCCCTGACTATGCGCTTCCAGGCTCGGAAGTGTTCCGGTAGCTTGTTTGCTTGCATGGAGGTGGAGTTTATGATTGAGTGTATCCCAGGCGCCTGGGCGCTTAATGACGGTCGCGTGAGCTTTCCTTGGTGCATCATACGGGTAGAATTCAGGCCAGCCTTTGCGCAGTAGGTGTTCCAGTCGATAGCTGGGTCGTCACACTGGTGGCCACCAAGGCACTTGAAGAAGCAACAATCACGACTGTAAATGAGCAGTCGGGGTGCAAGAAAAGTCTCTTGAAGGGTCCAAGCTCGTTCATACAGTGGTTCGCAGCCTTGCGAGGAGTCTTTGTGCCAAAGTTGGACGGAACCATCTTCACGAATTCGATCGCGGCCAACAGAATCCGGGTTCAAGCAGAACACCGGAAGGGTGATGACACTAGAATGTGCATCTCGTATATTCAGAAAGCTCTCTGCTGAGCTAGATGCACATGCTGCAACGATCGTCAAGTAAGCGTTCTGATAGATTTGTTGCATATTGGCCATCTCTGTCTCCTTGTCCGCTATCGAATCCTGAATGATGCAGAGACGATCAATCCACAGATATCGTAGTCCGAGGTTCCTTGCAGTCAGCACGCCATCGCGAAGACTTGGTGGTAACTCTGAAATCGAAAATCCATGTAGATGTTTGGTCCATGTGTGCCGCGTAGTAGTGATGGGTTCAGGCGAGACCTTACCCCAGGCATAACTCATCGCCGCATAGTGACCTCTGGCACCTTCAGAGGCCATAAGATATAGCTGATCAGGAGCATCACCAATTACAACAACACGAGTTGGTAACAAAGGCCCCAGTCGCTGTGCTTCAATGCAACCATTGTGGTTCCTGTTGCAGTGTGCTATCCATGATCGGATCCGTGGGAATGAAGCTCTCATACCACTCACCGATGGGCTTTTGACAGTCGAGACTTGTCGAGAAAGAGGATTGTCTGATACATAGGTAAGGACTATGCTGATAGACAACTTGTACGAGTTTGGTGAACGTACCTGGATCAGTAGCCATGCTAAGCACTAATTCTCCTCCAAAGACATTATCGTGTATAGTGATTCTTAAGGCTCGTGGTAGAGACGCACCAGAAGTCTGACTCAGGCGAAACGCAAATAAAATCTCCTCGTCCGGTGCTTCTTGTAGGCCAACAAGGTATGAACGGCGTGAACGGCCAAAGATAGGTGTCGATTCCATCACTCTCATATCGTGGCGCTGAAGAAGCAGACAAAGTAGGCACCCTTGGTCTGCAGTTTTTGCCAGTGACCATCGCCTTCGTCTATAAAGCACTGGCTCATAATCACTCTCTGCATCATCAGAAGTCCAGAATGTAGCCGTGTTGGTGAATATGTTTGCGCAGTATGCACAGGGAGATGTCATTGTGCTAAATGCACCGAGTAATAGAGTTCCTACGTCGCTACGACACTTCAAAGTCCCACGAGGGCCGATCCGAGGTAGATGTGCATTTGGCAGCTGTCAAACTTGTCATGACTTGGGACCCTTTTCTCATAGCAACTAACGAGCTGGAGCGGAGTCGAGGCGCGGCCCCGATGATGCGTGAGTGGTTACACCATCTTCTCCCGTTACGAGGCTGACAGGGCCGAGAGCTAGACAATAAGTGAGTGTCGAAGGAAACACATGCCCGATGGTTCATGGTGCGGTCAGATTGTAAACAGCATCCATGCAGTGACCGCTAGGTAGTCAAGTGGCGTTTGATTTCTCGGGGACCGTCGAGGACAGGCCAATTAGCGACCTTCCCCGGGTCACTTCTTTGTATCTATGTAATTGAGTGTCGAGGGCATTGATGTCACTACAAACTACAAGTTGTCTAGATCAGATGTGGCAACAAGTCAGTTTCCCTTTACACATGTGTTTTGGAGTCAACTGCTAAATTCATCCGAGTCGACGTCATCACCACCTGCACCTTTTGATTGACTCTTCTTACGCTTTCTGGCTTCGACCTTTGTGCTGATTTTACCGACACCCTTGGCTAATTTTGCTCCCGGTCTCCTGGCTTCCACGCCTCTTTTTTTAAGCGACTTCTTCTCGTTTTTGCTGGGCGTGGGTAGACTATCGAACAGCCATTGTTGGCTCTTTATATCGCCAACTAGATCTTCACTAGGGACACCTTCCTTTCCGCGCAATTTTTCTGCGGCTGCAATCACGTTCGTGATGCTTTTCATATGCGGCACATCCTCTTTAGCCCAAAGCGTCACTGCTATACCCCCGTCACGACCAGCACGACCAGTGCGTCCGACACGGTGCACATAGGTCGCAGCACTGGCAGGAGCATCATAATTGACCACGCCATTTAAGCCCTTGAAGTCAACACCCCGAGCAAGCAGGTCCGTTGTGACAAGCACCCATACCTCACCCTTGCGAAATCGAGCTAGTGTATTTGCGCGTATGGTTTCGGAAAGGCTGGAGTGCAGTACAGCGATCCGTGCGGAACCACCTGCTTCAGGAGGTATATCATATTGAAGTTCCGCGTGAAGCGCAAGTGCACGGGGAATCGTCTGGGTGAAGATAAGGAACGGCGGACGTAATGCAGAGTCGGTCGACGAGGTAGGCCGAAGAAGTTGACGGACGGCCAACAACTTTCCGGGTTCCGTAGCACAGTATACGAGTTTGTGAGTTATGTTGGGCACGGCAGTATCTTTCAATCCTATGACCAGACGGACAATAGGAGCTCGTCGAGGTCTGCTTGAGCCCATCGAAGTCTGCTTCATTGACAGTTCGACTGCCTTTCTTTGCGAAGTGATTGTAGACACTACAAGCGACTCGACATTTGAACCCATCGTTGCTGACCAGAGGCTGACACGAAGAGATGGAGAAGTACAGCTCTTCCAGATCGATAGTGTCTGTTCTCGAAACAAAGGGTCTAGGAGGACGTCAGCCTCATCGAGGATAAGATACCTTGCACCGCGAAGGGGCAGCGTAGTCCCAGTAGTATCAGTCAATGCATTCACCAAGGCCAGCGGTGTCGATACAAGGATATCGGCCTTGACCAGTTGTCCCCTTTTTCTCGTTTTTGCAGGCCCTGTAGTCTCATTAGGCTCCACTACACTACTATCACTATCATCATCGGATGTGCGGTCGTCACTTGTAGTTGCGGGCTCGGTTCGTTCGACAACCTCCATGCCTTTGCGCATAAGCGCAAACTTGACTTTGGTTCCCTGGCTGAGCTTTCTGCCTTCGTTCACAATTTGTGAAGCCAGTTCCTTTGTAGGCGCGACCACAATAGCTCTGGGCGTGACATCATCCCCGTCGGCAAGGGTTTCATCGTTCGAAGATGCCTTGAGCTTTGCAATTGAATCAACTACAGGTATGAGGAATGCAAGGGTTTTACCACTGCCTGTTGGGGCCACCGCGAGGAGATTGGGCGTTTCCCAGACAGAATCTTCCAGATCGGTCGAGGAGCTCAGGAGGAGAGGCAAAGAGCCGAGCTGAACCTCTGTAGGTATGGTGTACGCTTGCTGCCTGATATTTCTCACAATGCGCCCGTGTACGCCATAACGTGTCCGCAAATGCTCAAAATCCTGCAACGGCTGGGGATATATTTCTGTTTTCTTCTTCACAGGCGCCTCCTCAGCGTTGCTACGCTTCTTTTTCTTGCTATGTTTCTCGCGCTTTTTGGTGACAAGGTCTGCCTGCAGATTTTCCAACACGGTTATCTTAATTTTGTGGGTGCGCAGGATCTTTTTGCATTCTTCCTCACCCAATACTGGCTTGTCTGTACCAACTCCATCGGTAGTCTCCTGGATTTTGTCTGTAGAGAATTTGGTCTCTTTCTTAGACTTTCCTGCTCCGCCTTGCCTGTTTCTGCCGTCACCGTCGCCTTTTGCTGCTGCCTGCAGCGGTTCGGCGAAGAAATTTAGCTCCTGCGGAAGATCACCGTCGCCGTTTTCTGCCTTTCTCTTTTTGCGAGGTGGCTCGGATTCGTCACATTTTGGCGCATGGCTCGCGAAGAGTTGCGGGTTGTTCGTCTGGCCGCTTGATGGGGTTTTCGAGGCACTAGTTTGATGGGAATTTGCTTTCGAATATTTTGTGGATCGCGTGAGGAGCTTAAGGACGTCCATGAGGCCGGGTACACGCCCTATGTCCTCATAGAGTGTTTATTGTGATGGTGCAGAACCTAGACAAGCCTGAGCAGATCCAGGTAAGAAATGCTCAAAAAATCCGAACTATAGAATAGACGCTAATAGCCCGGCGTTAGCGGACAAACCTTGTCCCTCAGTACCACATGTTGAGAGTGCATATCATAACAGTTTTAGCTCATTCATAGTCAGTGTTTGCACATTCTCTGTAATAACTATGTATTTGATAAACTTCCTACATGTACAGTGACACAGGGGGATCTAAGAGGCTGTATGTACGATGCATACAGACACGAGCGCACTGAGAGAACAGAACAAAAAGTCCGGGATGTACAGGGTCTCTGTCCATTGCCCTCGAGTAAGGTGTATCCATCTCATTTTTACGACAATGATCCGCTCTCATGCGTGCATGTCTGTGTATCTAATGGCCCTCGCCATGTTTCCCGCCCCTGTAGCCGACGAGTTTCATTCTTCCAATTATCTCGCCAATAGTAAAGAAGCCTATTACCTCCGCTGCAATTACACCCGCTGAGGCGTACTGTGCGTGACTCATGCTCCTGATCTGACCAAGTATGTTGCTAGGTTGGAAAGATTGTGCGCTGGGTGCAGCGTTCTTGATCGATCCGCCGCGGATACTGTTGATGGCATTTTGGTAATATGACTGGAATGTCTGCAATGATCTTGGGAAACAATGGTCAGTACAAGTGAGTGGGCGAAGAGTCGCAGAACTTACGGTGGGTTCATGCTCCTTTGCTCAAACATGATCTTCCCAAGCTCCAGTCCGACTCTTCCATAGTAAACTACGCGAGGTATCAAGGCTAGCAATTGTTAGTAAGTAGCTTTGTCGCCTGATTTTGCTAGGTAGTAAGTATGGCGGGTCTGATTGATGATGCGGTTGACTCATACTGCCAATAGGAGATGTGCGACTTACAAGATACAAAGCCAATTGTTCCACTGGTCTTTGCCACTGCGGCATCAGCTGCACTGCTAGCCTGGCTCACTACATTCGAAGCGGAAGATTGGACTTTGGACAAGCCCTCCGAGGCCTTGCTCTTTACTTCAGCGCCCTTCTCTTTGACAGCATTGGCCGCATTGCCGGCAGCTTCGGAGGTTGAGGACGCATTGCGCAAGGCAGGGCGACGGATCACAAAACGTGATTGTCTCAGCACTGCGCGAGATGCGTGCAGTGGCATTTTAGAGGAGAGGGGATGGTGTGGGTTGAGGTGGTCGATGGTATTGGATGTTGTGAGCTCCTTGTCGGAAGTGTTCAGAATTCTGAGATGCGAGCTTTACTCTTGGCATTCTCGGGCATTTCCGGCCCGACCAGACAACCTCAGATGTCTCTGTCATTGTGTCGCACACATACAACACAGAAACATGCTTTGCCGTCATTATCGAAACACCATTAAATACTCAATTCAATCCAGCCAAATCTATATTCAGAGTTGAATGGTCAGACTCATCGTGTATCTCCACCATTGGCTTCTCCGAGACCTCGCTGACCTCGAATGTCCGCCTGGAACTTAGAAACCCCTTGTCGTCTTAATATAACATTCGGATCCATCAATGATTAATGATTCGGTCGTAGCAATCATGCTCAAGGATGAATTTAGCGGACGCTATCGAATCGATGTGTTCTCGGACCGACCTAGCATCTTCAAAAGCAATCTCTTAGCTTAGGGTGTCCGCCACCTCCTATCACTATAGACAGGGCATCTAGGCCATGGACGCATGGGTATGCTGCGTTCATTTAACGCACGACCACGAGTGTTGGATTCATCACCAAATCTCACTAATACAGCCACAAGTATAAGGAAACTAGCGAAGGCGTTTTCTGTATAACCCTACTTCGAAAGTTCTGGTCATGGGGCTCTGACTGGTGAATTATGTCATGTTCAGTCTGTGGAAAATGCTCACTGCAATGTGGCTTATAACTGTTTAGGAGAAGATTCTCAAGATGCACTGCATACTGCGACAAGATTCACACTCACCAAGCAAGCACGTTTTCTCGTGGTCATAGCCACCTGTGTAACACGGAGGCGATACCTTTGCTACCACTCAATGTTCGAATAACTGAAAGTTTCTTTAGTCTTCTGCATCACTATTTAAGCACCATCGACCATATTACACCGGTAGTTCACGGATCCCCACTGTGTCCCTCTACGTCGGAGACCCAAGAAATGCTCCCATAGTGAAATGGTTCGCCGAGAAGAAACTGTGCCTCAGACGCACATAGAATACCTTTTAGTCACTTGCAGATTACACGCGAGCGATTGGGGGCCCGGAATATGCTTCTTTCATTCGACGATCCTCCAGATGCGACCACTACTAGCATGGCGCACACGCCGGTAACCTCTATTCGCACATTCCAAAAACAACTTTTATGTGCACGCGGCATTCGCGGGAGTACTGCCCCATACCACCATCAATAGCAAACAGCGTATGCGGCGACTCGCAGTAGTGCCGCACTAAGACGTATGCACCGATGGTGGAATGCGCCCCTATACGAGAGTGATCCCTCTCAATTACATCGCATCGCGTCTGTAGGCAGGTGTTTGAGAGAATTCTAAGAAGAAGAATTTTCTGGTCGTGGAATTGAGGCCGCTGGTGCCGCCTGCTGAAGTGACTCGGGACGATCTCCGCCTGTGCGATGTGACCGTGTTGTGAAGGACTGTATTGTAATGATGCCTGTTGATGCCTTTTCGGAATAGTCTATATAGACGAGTGGGCACTGACAGCGCTCTTCCTGGCTGCTGCTAACTCGAGATGGTAATATGGTACGCGGTGTCATCGGCTTTTTTTGCTGTTCTGTTCTTTCCCCTCGTGAAACATGACGACTAGAGCAGTCAGCAGCTAGTATAGGTTTGGTCAACGAGTCGCTGTGCGCTTGATAGGCGAAAATCTTACACACCACCGACATTGCTACGCGCCGGAGTTTAGTCCACTCTGAGAATATGACTCGCCACCGGCAGCTGGGTTGCAGGAAGGAGACGTCAAGATTCTGAGAAATCATCTTTTGTCCGAGAGATAGGGTACAGAGATTGTAGAACCATGTTGACGTTTAGAGCACGTACAGAAAATGTGAGCAGTGTGCCATTGAACAGAGTCAAAACTCTGCTCAGGGGTAGAGTGGAGGGTTGTCAAGGTATACATCAATGGAGAGAATGACCACAATTTCCCACAAGCGAAGTCATTGTTTTTCAATATCACACATAGATGTTGCTACTACGCCAAGGAGATAGAGTCTCAAGGAACGACGATCAGGAGGTAGCACAACTTAGGGAACTTTTAGATCAAAGGTTCCAGTATTTCGACTGCAAGATCTGGATGGGGCGGATCTGTGGAGAACAGCACTTCACCAGGCAGCTTTGAACTACGTGTCTAGTCACACGTAGTCGAAGATCCTCATGCGCGACAAAGCCCTCCGTTCCCTTTCGAGGATTCCATGCATAGGTCTCTTGATGTTGCACTCCGCCGATTGTCAGTCACCAACACTCCAATTGTCATATTGGCAATGCGTCTCTGTACAGCGTAGTTGGGTCGACCCAGTAGCGGACAGGATTAAGATTGGCGAAGAGCGGTTTGTGACATCGGTCCACATGTCTGCTTTGCGCGAAATGAGCAACCAATAATGCCGGCACTTGCGAACATGACTTCAGCGAGACTTTTCCCTTCGAAGTGACATATCTCGTGTCGGGCGATCGTCGATGGGCCCAGAAAAGGCGCTGTGAGAAGCTGCCTCCTACGACGTAAGTAAATGATAGTCGCTACTAGAATGACAGCGGGAATGACAGCATTCAAGCGCCACTCAACTTAGGAACGGTAAGGTGACTAAATATATGGACGGATTCGAGAGTCATGTACACTCCATGCACTGTGCACGTTCCCAGGTTAGGTCTTGAACCGAGCGGCCTTGGAAGTTCTGAACAGTGACCTGCTCACCACCGTGGCACCACCCTCACCCTGTAGATCACCAGAAGGCGTTGAGCTGCTATGCATCGGCAGCGGGACGGAGGGGTTCCCCCCGTAGAGCCCTGTCCCAGTCAAAGGCCGCATGCATGACATAATTAGGAGTTCGTTGAATAGTGTAGATGTGCTCGTGGAAGAGTTAGGATAAATTGTTGTTGACATAATTGAGCATACGTTGGGAGTGTCCAGGGTTCCACATGGAGATGGAGAAAATGTCGACTGACCCCCGGTCAACTCGGGCAGGTCAAGGAACTTTAGGATATTCAAGGAAGAGACGGTGGTGACCATTGTCGAGGACAGGAAGCAGACGCAGACGCACACACTTACTACTCGATCAGCCACGATCGACGATATTGGAAGCGAAAGCGATGGATGCAGGCTTTAACTTGTTTTGCAGAACGATGGCTTGCACTTTGCACTAGATGTGGTAGTCTCTGCTCGCACGCAGCACCAACACACCACCAGCCTGTGTACTGCTCCGCTCTGCTACGGCAGCTATCTGCTTATGGCTTTGAAAGGTGCACTTGGTGGCGTCGCAGATGATGCAAGACAATACAATGCAGGCCTCATAGAGGGCAGGATAATGTCGTTTCGTACCCGGGTCCAGCATCAGTAGAGGCAGATGGTGTAGTAAAATGACCGTCAGTCAAAGTGATCTATCTCATTTTCAATCTTGCCCAGTGACCGACCAGTGGAAGAAGGGGCGGCACGGAGGAAAGATAAAAGATGATTTATATGTAAGGGTGTTGTGCTTGTTTACCCTCGTCTTCCAACCCTAGCTTGCCTTGCACTTCATGCTTAATGGTCAACCACATACACAAGTCGACATCGAACTCACATTTTTGCTGCATTTACAACATGCCGACATCATGCGGTATTGTTAACCGATGGATGCGCACGCTGATGGATGCAGACCCCAGCCTGGCGCGACCCGAAAAACAGGGACTGGCTGTTGCAGCCACTTTTTCTCTTCGGCCTTCCATTTCGACACGTCAATGCAGGATACTACGAAAGATAAGTCTGAGTGCAGGTGGAGAGGCAGAAAATCCTGAGTTGAAATAATAGTGCTCCGATGTTGACTTTTCAATTGGGTGTGTGGAGCAATTGGACGTCGTAGAGATGTCACAACGAGCCGAGGGCGTCGGTTCATGTCGAAGCTGGCGCCGGCATGTCATGTTAACGTATGCTGCGCATCCAATCGTTCGGATGGACGGGTGCGGCACGGCAGAAGCAAAGAAGAACGTGGAGAGATATGTAACTATGTATCTAAGACGTCTAGAGCTGATGGGTGAGCCACCATGCCAGGACAATTGGATCCATCATTTCTTGAACCACAGAATAAAGATATCTGGCGCTTACGGCGACAAAAAGCTATGGGATACATTCGACTCCCACGGGGTAATAATCTCTCGATGCTTAGAGGATCGCAGTACAGTTATGCAACACAGCGACTCGTGTTTGTATTCTCGGTCGCTTCCTCGGCCTCTGTGCATCCCTTTCGGTTGTACACGCATATATGGCTCTAGAAACTATACTCGTTAACGTTAATGCCGTTACAGCTGTGCAGTGGAAGCCCCAAGCACAGGCAGAGGACACTTACGTTATCCACTAGGTCGTTGGTCGCCTCATTCGATTGGCGACTTGGATCCTGGGGACTCCGCATAAGATGATTACGATGGGGCTGACTGCGACTGCATCCGTGCGACCAACAGACAGGCACAGGCTGCCTTGTGTTATGCAGTCTCTCTTATTCATTACAAGGTTCATTGTTTTCTTTCCAGCGCGCGCTTCTCTCTGTGCGCGTGCTACTTTACCTTGTCTATTTCCTATTTGGTCCAGATTTCCGCACACTGACAGCATACATATTCTGCTGATGAGATTGGATCTGTTCGCAAGATTGCGTGGGATCTTGTAAGCGCCTACGCCATCAGACACTTCCACCAGTCCCGTCTATAGCCCCCTCCCCCCTCTGGCGTCCTGAAAGTGAGATGTATGGCGTGCAGGAGTGTGGATCGCAAAAACGGCCGATGTCTCTATTACAAGGAACTAAGCTCCTCCCTTGTCCATTCCTGCCGCCACTTATCCCGAACCATCACCCGTCGACGTCCTGTGCAAACGATACGCGCAATTGACCCTCGACTCCCCTCTGTCCATTGCATCTGCTGCAGTTCCTGAGAGTGCCTCCAGCGCCTCCCAGGATTGCATCAGATGCTTGTCGCAGACTAAACCCTGGTCATGTACTATCTATGGTCTGGTGGCCGGCCAGGCTTCGTTACTCTGTCTTTCCTATTTATCTTCAACTTGCCGCCCACATTGACGTCTTTCGGTCTTCTACAATCCCACCTATGTCTACCCTCCTCCAAGTTTCTCTCTAACAGGGTCACACTGTGGTTCCCTAGTCCCTCGTTTCGGCATGTTTTCTGCGGGTTATTCTTGGCTTGCCTTTGCCGCTGTGTTGTAGGTGCCTTGTCCTGTATGCCTCATATCAGAAACATCTAACATGGTCCCAGCCTCTTTCGATATATCCGCTTATGCGTTAATGTTTATGCTTATTACATTGGGTATAAACCCACACCTATTCCTGAAAAGCTATATCCAAGGGATAACATCACAGTCATTCTACCTACTCTAGGAGAGAATGCTGAGGAGCTCCTGATCACAATACAGTCAGCTTTACAGAATGAGCCACAGAAGATTGTATTAGTGACTCCTAAAGTGCATCTAAAAAGAGTTGAGGCCATGATGCAAAACGTCTACGAGCCGGCTCGCAATCGTATCAAGGTCTTAACCTCGAACATGACCAATAAGCGTCAGCAGATCGTTCGAGCACTACCAGATGAAGTCGAGACACCCTTTGTGATGCTGATCGATGACGACGTAAAGCTGCCACCGACATTTTCGGACTGGGTACTGGCACCGTTTGCGAATCCGAACGTAGGCGGAGTAGGGACGAATCAACGGGTTCGACGGAGTGAGAAACCCAATTTCTGGGAGATTCTCGGCGGGATATATCTACAGCGGCGCAATTTTGACTGCACTGCTTGCAACTATATGGACGGCGGACTTCCTTGTTTGTCCGGGCGAGCAGTTGTGTATCGATCTTCTATACTGAAAGATCCAGAATTCATGACCCAGTTCAATGAAGAGAGTGTTTCCTGGTTCAAGAAGAAATACCTGTTGAATGCTGACGACGATAATTTCATAACTCGCTGGCTGTTCAAGACTGGATACGATATCCGAATGCAAAATCACCCAGACTGTGAGGTTGAGACCACTCTAGCTCCGGACAGAACCTACTTGAGACAATGTGTCCGCTGGTCAAGGAGCAATTGGCGGAGTAATCTTACCAGCCTCTTTACCGAACGTAACGTCTATCTGTAAGCCAGAGCATACCAATGATGTTCCCTGTACCACTTGACTGACACTGTCAATCAGTATGTATCCTTGGAGCACGTACGCTGTCTTTCTAACCACCGTCACCCAATGGGCTCTAGCCATGGACTTGACGATGATCTACCTGCTGAGTCGAGTGGTGAGAGGCTGGGATACCTACGATACATACATTGCATACTTTTTGTTTTTCTGCTGGTGGTTGATGTCTAGGTTCATTAAATTCGTGGGCTACTTCCGACAATATCCCATGGACCTTGTGAACTATGGATTGCTGATCATTGGATTCGGCTATTTCCACAACTTTATTAAGTTCTTTAGCGCATGCACCATTCTCAACGTAAGCTATGGGGATCAATTGTCTGTCGAAACCGAGTGAATACTGACGACGAAGACAGACAGATTGGGGAAGCAGAGAGGATGCCGACCGAGCTCCAGACAACAAAGAGCGCCTTCGAAGGCTCCGAGATTGAATCGTCCTATCCTCTAAAAGTTTTGAACTTCCGCTACCGATCCTCTTCGAGCCTGCAATGAGCGATCGAACGAATTTTACGAAGAGCATCTGAACGACACCATGTACTACACTACGATTATAACGAACTTGACTAGATTATCGCGTGGGACATAATCATTGCATTTCATCTTGTAGCCCATCACATAGCCGAAGGCTGACTACATTCCTGGGCACTGGCGTTCCGGATCCTACGGGACCGTATTTGGATACTTTTCAATCAGGTTGCGTATTTATTTTTGAATGTAATATACTCTACAAAAGTAAGATTTCCGGCTCAAAAAGAGGCACAAAAGGCCTTGGCCAAGGTACTGGTTGGCGTTGCATTTTTGCTATTACTTCTTAGGTCAGGTTCACGGCTTTCAAAATAGATGATTCTCTTCTCTATTCGCTACCTACGCTCTATCTCAGCACATCCATGATCAATCATATGCCAGCGAGGCACCAGACGGACTAGGGATGCACAGGTTTTGCAGATCAGTCGACTGATCGACACGAGTATCTTGTGGCGTCTCGACACAACCGTTTTATGTTGGAACGGCGACTCGGCCGCACCGACGACAAATCAGACAAGCCATGGTATTATCGACCATGAACGGAGGCCGAATGCGAGAGTGTGCCAACGCCAGATCATCTGGGCACGGATGGACAATGCAAGGGCTGAGGCGATTCATGGATAGGCGTTGCGAGTCGTCATCATGGAGATGGACTTGTGGGCAGGCCGGCGTGGCGCGTGTGTCATGGCAAACCACTCCAAGGAGACAAGAGACAAGCGACGGCTAGGGGCGAGACACTGGTATCATTGGAGGTCTCGGAACGGGTCCACTTGAATTACGAAGTCGTTTGGATTGGTCAGCAGGTGCGCCTCGTGGCGTAGGTGAAGGTGAAGAAATCTACGCGTGGCCAAGTGATAGTTACAGGACGATGCACGACTATGGTAGGTGAATCCCTGAAAGCTCTGGACGGCCGCCTTGGATGCTGTGCAGCTAAAGGTTGGAGAGAGGGATGGAGGAGGTTGAAGTCTTGAGTGTGCATATGGTGGCTTGGTGGTGCTTTGGTGGTGTTGTGGCTTGGTGCCAGGCCCGCCCCTGCCACCATACCCCCCCCCCCCCCCTGCTTGTTCTGCCGCGGCGTCTAAGGCCCCCTTGTTCTGGCTGTTATCGCGTCAACCGCGGTGCATCGTGACTTGTCAGACGACCTCAAAGGCCGTGGAGAGATGGTACAGTGTTACTACACATGGTACTACATATGCTAATGCAGATGATATATGCCGCCTGTGTTTGTGTGAGATATAGACATGGCGTATAGAATGCTGCATGTCATTCTCTGGGGCTCTGCCTAGGCTCTCGCTCGGTGGCTATTTGAGATGATAGACTATGCCGTTCTTATTGCCACATGCATACATAATGATCGTTGCAGCTGGCAGCAGCTTCTGGCCTACCTACTTGATAGCCGCATGCACAGTGAGCCGCAGATCTCGAAGGCGTCGACAGCCGATCCAAGTATATAGTATAGTCGATGAGAGATTATCTGGTGGCCCAATGCAACGACGAGCACTTGCTGCATCAGACCAACCAGTATCTACCACACTAATACTACGTACTTTCAGCTAACTCAGCTCTCCGCTTCCATTCTCACGGACAGCCCCCAATCACCCATTAGAACTACCCCTTAGTTCATCGCCAATCGTCCATCGTCCATCGCCCCCTCGACCAGTGACTAAGGCGCAATGGATGGGAAGCAAGGGCGAGCGGGGTAGTCCAACTTCTAGTTCTGTGTAAGTTAGCGTGGCTTAATCTTTGCTTGCGCCGCCCTACTTCCTAAGGACCTTATCTTAAATGGTAAATCGGAGTTTGTATCATAAGTGCCAGTCGGTGGCACCGGTGGGTGATCCTCCGTAGCTATCTGTGATGAGTCCGTAGATACCCCATCTGGTCATTGATACTGTACTACTACGTACACTTCTATCAAACAGTCTGTCGATAGCATACGCCTCCGGTCCGTCTTCAGAAAGTAAGAGAATAACAATGCTGAAGAACTGCGAAGCTCCAATATATTTCAAATACTAAGCAACTACTGAAGGTTCACAAAAAGGCCCCCATCGACCAGTAGCTGTGCTCCGTTCTGTTGACATGGTCAGCTTGGATCGTCAATGATACGAGAATTAGCGAGCTTACGACATATCGAGACATATCACTAGCAAGGAAAACAGCTGGTCCAGCGAGATCATCAGGCATACCTGTCCTACCCAACGGTATTCGTCCTTCCATATACGTCCGCTTGGTATCGTCTTCTAGGTCTTTCTCGTTTAACTGGGTCTTAATGGTCCCAGGTAATAGAGCATTGCATCTGATCCTATACTTTCCCAGTGCGCAAGCCAAAGACTGCATCAGGCTCAGGACCCCTGCTTTGGTCGGCGTGTAATGCGTCTGCAGACCGCCACCAACCAGCGCTGAGATAGACGATATGCCAATGATGGATCCGCCATGGCCCTGTGAGGCCATCTGTCGAGCGGCTGCTTGTGTTGCGTAGAACGCCCCATGTAGGTTGGTTTTGACTGTGAACTCGAACAGATCCTGCTCCAGACTATGCGCAATCCATGTGAGCAACCAGCTGAATTACAAATTTGCTAGCGACTCACTCTAAAAACTCAGCAAATTGACACACGCCCGCGTTGCTCACGAAAATATTAAGCTTTCCGAATCGATCAACAGTCTGCTGTACCAGCCTGAGCGCGGTTTCTTTCTTTGATATGTCTCCAGCCACAGCAATCAACGGACTTTCCGATTTGTTCTCAGCTACCATAGACTCAAATTGCCTCTCCGATGCTTCATCCCCTAGATGGTTCACACAGACAGACGCGCCTTGTTTGAGATACTCAAGGGCGATCGCTCTTCCGATACCCGTGACCCCACCTGTGATGGCGGCGACTTTACCGGCTAGTAGTTGAGTCATGTTTAAATGTACTTGTTCGTGCGATTCGATGATACCGACGATTGCGTTGGAGATGCGGACGATGATGACAATGATGATAGAAATCTACATTGGAATCACATCGAGATATGAATTCACTAAGCTGCGGCAGTTTTCGTCTCGGTACAAAGGCTGCCGAGAGACTCTGCCGCTGCCCCGGCAGGCGACTGAACACCGTAATGTGCACAGCATATATATAGAATAGTAGGTACGGCTTTGCTCATCATTAACCAAGATAGCTGCACAGCTCATTTGGCAGATCGAGATAGTAGAGGCTATGTTTGAGTACGATTGCCCTTGATATGCCGCTTGAGCGCACTGATAAGAGTCTTACCTGTTCTGGAAGGACCCTGGTCCTAAACAGGCACTTTCTGCATCCGTAGAACTAGGAACGTACTGTAGTATTATACAGGACAGGATTTGCGTCGAAGTTCTTATCTCAAACTCGCCTCCAAACACGGACCATGCCTCATCACCACAGCTGCGTCGCTTTACACCCTCAAAGCAGGCACTTGATTGAATCACATCTCTACAAATGGCCAAACTGCTACGACAACCCATCAAATTGGCACTGGTCCAACTAGCCACCACATCCGATAAGGCCCACAACCTCTCCCACGCACGTGTGAAGGTTCTCGAAGCTGTCAAACAACACAGCGCCAATATCATCGTTCTCCCCGAATGCTTCAATTCTCCCTATGGCGTAAAGTATTTCTCCAAATATGCCGAAACTCTTCTCCCATCGCCCCCCTCTGAGACTCAATCCCCGTCATACCACGCCCTATCCGCCCTGGCCAGGGAATCAAACGCATACATCATCGGCGGTAGCATCCCGGAGCGCGACCCAGAGACCGACGATCTGTACAATACGAGCTTGACTTTTAACCCCAAAGGTGAACTCCTAGCCACGCACCGCAAAGTACATCTTTTCGACATCGATATCCCTGGCAAGATCACGTTTCGTGAAAGCGAAGCGCTGACAGCCGGCAACAAGCTCACCCTCATTGACCTGCCTGAGTTCGGCAGGATCGCCGTCGCCATCTGCTACGACATCCGATTCCCAGAGATGGCCATGATCGCGGCGAGGAGCGGCGCGTTTCTGCTGCTGTACCCGGGTGCGTTCAACATGACGACGGGCGCATTGCATTGGAGTCTGCAAGGCCGCGCAAGGGCGATGGACAATCAGGTTTATGTGGGGCTTTGTAGTCCGGCTAGGGATATGAATGCGGATTACAATGCCTGGGGGCATAGTATGATTGTCGATCCGAATGCGGAGGTGCTGGGCGAGTTGGATGAGACAGAGGGGATAATTGCAGCCGAATTGACTGGGGAACGGATTGAAGAGGTACGAAAGGGCGTTCCAGTATATGGACAGAGGCGATTCGATGTCTATCCAGATGTGAGTGAAGGAAAGATCAACATTGAAGAATAAAACGGCTACATGCAGGCTTGACAGGGACCTCGTCCTTCACCAGAGGTAACAAAGCAAAACTGCAACATGCACATCAGACGCATGGCCACTTCAATCTTTCCTGAAGTAGTCTTCGAGGCCTGGTCAATTTCCATAGGATGGATGAAATGCAGAGCAGGATACGCAGTCTCACATTAAGCAACCTTCAACCATCCGACTCTTCCTGATCCTCTACCTTGCTCATTGTCACCCGCTTCAGCTCCAGATATAATTCGACCCGTCGTAACTGCACGACCTCTGCAGCTACCCAGGTCTGTGGTATGAGCCTTACGATTCGATACTGACCTCTTTCATACTCCAGGCCACTTCAAAGTATGAATTACTACGGCTTGAAGGGGAACAGAAACCCGGGGCACGAGGAGGGAACCACCTGAACGAGTGAGAGAGTGGCTGGGTTTATATGCCTGAGGCATGGACAGGGCAACATACAGCCTTGTTGCCTGACAGCCTCGCTGTCGCAAATGGCATGCCCAAGCATCGAGATCCATGATCCGTTGCACCCATACTAATATCCATGTCCCCTACACTTTGCCCTAATAGCATGCGCATTGCGATGGGATCAACCATGCTGGTGTACTTATACTCATCGCTGATTTGAAGCTTGTCTGCAGAAACCATCTACATACATCCATATCTCACCACCAGTAAGCTATCTATGGCGATTAATGCAGAGTACCGGTAGCAGCCAGCCGCTTGTCACGCACATCTCCGTTTGGGAGATTGCAGCAAATACTCACTTCACTGCTTGCCTGCATACGTAGAGTTTGTATCTTCACCGCAACAGACTATCACTTACTTGTTTGTCCTTCTCGTTTTGCACCACACTTCATGATATTAACTCTTTCGGATTGTGTCCATTTCCGCGAAGCCCGCTACTTGCTACCCGCTGAGGTTCCCGCTGATACCTCGCTGAGACCCGCCGTGATACTTGGCCACTCTGGATCTAGCACGGCAAATCCATCCCATCGCGAATGCTGTGTCGCTGTCCTTCTTCAAGCCTCCTACTCCTCTCTTTTCCCATTTCCTTCTCATTCTCATCGCACGCAGGCGACATTCCGGAGCCTACGTGCCTTGTCCTCAACCTCCAGCCTCTCCCTTCGCCTCTCCCGTGTCGCCGCTCCCTAACCTCGCCGCTACGGACCCTTCCCACGCGTCATCGTCCAGCCGCCGGCCTCTATGAACAATACCAGACCTATTCTTACCACACGACACAGCCATCCGTCTGACTTCCTGCCCACTATCGCTTCAGTTTCGTCCAATTCGAACTTGTCCGACCTTGCCGTTGACGAAACCTCCTCCGTTGAATCTACTCCTTCGCCGACCTCCACAAGCGCGTCCGTTCTAGTTACTGAGAGGCCTCGTTCCTCATGGCTTTCCGATAAGAAGACCAGGAACGCTGGCACACTCGTTTCTCCTACACAGGGTCGCAACGCTTCCATTTGGTCAAGCCTCGCTGAAGGAAAGACTGCACGACCCAAGAGGAAGTATTCGGTTACAGGGCCCAATTCCACCGAATCCCTGCCAGAGCCTGCCAGCCCTTCACCGTCCAAAAAACAACGTAGAGGTCTTTTACCCAGAGCTCCACCTATTCTCGACGACACTGTCTCGAACAGTCCAGAAAGCTGCCTTCGCCCTCCACCGTCTCCCCTATTCTTCTCCCACACGAAGCAAGAGAGACCGCAGCTACCTCCTCGATTCTCCAGCTCAGAGGCGGGTGCAAGAATGCTGAGCAAGGCGGGACGGGAGGATAGCTCTATAAAAACTGTCATCCTAGCTCGCGGTACCTTCGACGCTATTAGCCCTCATGGTTCCACAAGTGTCATGCAGAATCGAGCCTCAAGTGAGCGCTCAAGTATACCACCAGAGTCTGCAGATAGGCATGATCCGCTACGGTTGCTTGGCTCAGTTGGCATAGTTGAGTTGCTGGAGCAAGATATCAGACCGACCTTCATCATTGATTTGGCCGGAGCATACAACTATGGACCGAGTGCCTTGCATCCCGTCTTCACAAATTCATCCTTGCGAAGCGACAAGGCTCTCTATCATCGTTTGCTTGACATTAGATCTCGCGAGTCGTCTCCGATAGAGCCAATGCCTAAGTCGCTGTCACATTTCAAGGCCTGGATACTTGACGGTGTTGTTCAAGGCGAAGTGCTAGACGTGGCCCTTCCCCCTTTCGAGCATGCCGGCCACACGTGGTCTTGTACAACCATCAGAAAGCGACTTCGTATAGTGAGCGGTGCTCGCGAGGCTCCTCGAGTAACACGTGCAAGTTCACAATTGACGCTTCGAGCAAAATCTGCCTCAGCAGGATCAGACCCAGCATCATTCTTGGAAGACATTAGCCCAAGAAGTCCGGCATTACCGACAGTGTTGTCTTCGACTGAGAATGTTTTAGAGTCTCAGGATTATTTCGGGACCCCCGCGCCTCAACATACAGTTGGTGATGAGCTTCCAGATGCCGATGTAATCCTGCAGGACCATGTGGTGGAACCACCTTCGCTTGGTACCACTTGGCCAAGCCTTGAAAACAAAGTGAAGCATAACGACGTCTCATACAGTCTCGATACTCATCCTTCTCTAACCAACGAGTGCGTTCTCCGAGCTTCTGTTGCAGGCGACGTTGACTGGTTTTCTAGGGCCCCAAGCCCTCACAAGGAACTTGGTGGGTTCTTTGACTGGACACGCCTACCTATAACAGATGCGTTACCTCGCCATATTAGATTCGCTCGTAGCGTGGATTGGGCCAGTACTAGCCTTGGCCCAATCGAGTATTGGTCTTCAGACCTAAGGCAGATGTGTAACCTCATCATGGCAAGCCCACACCCTGCAGCCATGTATTGGGGTGATGACTTAATCGCGATATATAATGAAGCATACGTTCTGCTTGCAGGTCAGAAGCACCCAAAACTGATGGGTCAAAGTTACCGTGAAGCTTGGGCAGAAATCTGGGACGACGTTAAGGAACCGTTCGCAGAGGCGAAACTGACTGGCCAAGCGACCATGAAGGTATTTTAATTCGCGCTGTATAAAAGGGATGTCTTAAAATGCTGATTCGTTCAGGACGATGATTGTCTCTTCATTAAGCGCTTCGATTGGCTTGAGGAGACGTACTTCTCGTGGTCCATCATACCAATGGTTGGCGGTGATGGCAGTGTAATGGGTTTATATAATCCTGCATTCGAGAAAACAAGACGAAAAATCGCTGAAAGGCGCATGCTTACACTACGGGAGGTTGGTGAAAGGACAGCTGCGGCGCGAGATGTAAAAGGCTTCTGGCAGCAAGTTCTGACCGCGCTGGCAACTAACGATCACGACACTCCATTCGTAATGTTGTATTCTGTGTTCGACGAGAATGACAGTGATTCAGCTTCGATGCACTCCGCTAGTCTCATAAGCACCAAACAATGCATGCTTGAGGGTGCACTTGGTGTACCTGAAGGTCACCAATCTGCGCCTGCTTTAGTGGAACTGAAGACTTCCTCAGAAGGGTTTGCGCCGATTTTTCGTGAAGTCATGAAGACAGACAAGCCTGTGCAGCTCAAAGTCGGCAAAGACATTGCTCTAGACATGATTACAGGCATCGAGTGGAGGGGATTCGGCGATCCTTATCGTGAGGTAATTGTATGCCCGATTCACCCCACAACTGGAGATACCGTATTGGGGTTCCTTGTTATGGGCGTCAATCCGCGACGTCCTTATGATGATGATTACAGTCTCTTTGTGCAACTTCTCAGCCGCCAACTAGCGACCTCTCTAGCTTCGGTGGTGTTGTTCGAAGAGGAGATCAGACGGGGCCAAAAAGCCGCTAAATTGGCTGCTCTCGACCGCATGGAACTATCAGAGCAACTGCGTGATAGCGAAACGCGATTCACTCGAATGGCTGAGTTTTCTCCTGCCGGGCTATTCATTGCTGATTCAGCAGGTCATATCAATTACTGCAATGATACGTGGTATGAGGTTTCAAGAGTGCCGAGAGACGTCACAAGTACAGATCGCTGGATAGAGGCAATCAGAGAAGACGACCAGGAAAAAGTCCGGGCGACTTGGGCCAAAGTCGTGGAAGAGAAGGAGGTAGTGCGGTGTGAATTTCGTTTCAAGACACCCTGGGTCGCTGAAGGTGGAGAGCGCAGTGACACATGGGTGTTATTCAGTGCGTATCCGGAGACGGACGTGCTGGGCGAACTCAAGAGTGTTTTTGGCAGCATTACCGACATAAGCTCTCAGAAATGGGCCGAAGGTCTTCAAAGACGGAAGATGGAGGAGGCTGTTGAACTGAAACGGCAACAGGAGAATTTCATCGACATCACGAGTCATGAAATGAGGAACCCTCTCAGTGCTATATTGCAGTGCGCCGACGAAATATCAACCTCCTTGACCGACTTCCGAAGTAGTGAGGCCCGGACGATTGACGATAAGCTCGTCAGCGGTAGCATTGATGCAGCCCAGACTATCGCGCTGTGTGCGCTACATCAAAAAAGAATTGTTGACGATGTTTTGACCCTATCAAAGCTTGATTCAGCTATGTTACAGGTTACTCCGGTGGACGTGCAGCCTCTGACCGTCGTCCAGCGAGCCTTGAAGATGTTTGAGGGTGAAGTTGCTACAGCTGACATCAACCTGACATTCAACGTCGATGAATCGTATGAGCAGCAGCACATCGACTGGGTTAAACTAGATCCTTCAAGAGTTCTTCAAGTCCTCATCAACCTCACGACGAACGCCATAAAGTTTACGACTACAGAGAAGAAGAGGACTATTACTGTCGGAATCGCTGCTTTTAATGAACGACCATCCAAGGCCGGGAACGCTATCGTCAAATACTTTCCGCCCCGGGGGAATATGAAGGCTCAGATGGAGGCAATCGACTATGGGCATGGTGACGTTGTCTATTTGCAATTTTCTGTTCAGGACACAGGTCGCGGTCTGAATGACGAAGAGAAGAAGCTACTCTTCCTGAGATTTTCGCAAGCTAGCCCAAGAACGCATGTACAATATGGTGGCTCTGGCCTCGGCCTCTTCATTTCGCGTGAGTTGACTGAACTTCAAGGTGGCGAGATTGGAGTGGCATCTGAGGCTGGCAAGGGAAGCACATTTGCATTTTACGTTAAATGTAGGAAGTCAGAGGCTCCAGAGCATCCCTTGGACCAGCTACCAGTAACCATCGGGCGACATGGCTCCGCGTTCTCCGCTTCCGAGGCAAAATTCGGCATTGGCAAACGGGAAGGCGCAACGAAAGCAAGAGATTTCGCAGTCGGGCCTGAAAAAGAAAAGTCACCTGCAGTCACAGCCACTAAGGACAGGAAGCATATAAACGTGCTGATCGTTGAAGACAATCTAGGTAAGTTGCCATACAGACATGCACATCACAGGGTCCAGCTAATGAGCATGCAGTAAATCAACGTGTCCTGCAAAAACAACTTACCAATGTGGGATTCAAGGTGACGGTTGCGAACCACGGAGGTGAGGCTTTGGATGCTCTTCAAAGTAGTAAGATATGGCATAAGCCGCCTTTGGGTGCGAAAGAGTTGCACGTCGTACTTATGGACCAAGAAATGCCCGTCATGGATGGCCTTCAGGCTACGAAAAAGATACGTCAATGGGAAGGCGAGGGCCAAGTTGTGCGTCACATACCCATTATCGCTGTCACTGCAAACGCGCGTCCTGCTCAGATCCAGACACTCATGGATGTTGGCATGGTGAGTAATTCATATTTATCTCGAGGTACTTCCAGCTGATATGACCTTAGGACAACGTTGTTTCGAAACCATTCCGTATACCTGATCTTGTCCCAACGATAGAGGAGCTCTTCGATAAACATTTCGAGACCTGAGCTGGCACTCACCTGTAACATATTTACACACACCCAATAGGCATCACGTCACCCACGATGCATACGGTCTCCCCTACCCGGCTTGCCTCGGACCTCTGCTGCGTGTGATGCATCACATCGACTTTGTGTAACTCCTCACGCGCCAGCACCACCGATCCTCAGGCTTAATTCTCCGTTTCACTGACAGAATATATCAAAAGATATATCACATGTCGTTTGCGTGTGCAAAGTCTCTCCCATCTGGCTGGGATTATTATACACGGTACCATAGATCACATTGATGAAGTGGCATATCGGAGTTAGAGGAGGCTCTAGGAAAAGCGGATTCCTACCTATTACCACAATATGTACAATGGTATTGTGACTGTATATAGTGCGTCTGTGGGCGCCTTTACATAATTCTCCAGATCCGTAAAGGGGAGAAGGTACAGCAGAGAATGCATATATACCTACTGGAGGGGCGTCGTCTCGACAGCTATAAAGTCATTGAGACGTTCAATCCAAATTATGGATCAGGCAAAATATCAGGCAACCTTCCGGCTCATAGCTATCGTAGGACTAAGTTAGCTCAACAAGTCCGGCCTACGTTATCCGGTTTGTTCTCGGCCAATTGGCTAATTGAATTGATTTCATGCAGTTCTCATCATGTCAAGCCTCTGTACCACCCGGTCTCTGTCTACATCCTCACACACGTACGTACGCACATACAAACACGAGTACTCCCATCTCGTGGAGTACAGACAATCCTTCGAATTACACACTTCTTCAATATTTATAGTCGTTTCCATAGGGCTGCCATCTCATCACAACGTCATGGTTGGCGTCGGCGGACGTTCTAAGGCCTGCGCCAATTGCTATCGTCGACGCATCAAATGCGACGAGACTAAGCCAGAGTGTCAGAGGTGCATCAAGGCAGACCTCAAATGTGAAGGTCCACGTGAAACAACCTTTATTCAGTACGATAACCGGGGGAAAGGCCGCAAGCAAATTAGAGTCACCAGATCTACTGAAACCTTAACAGCGCTACCAACGGCCAGAGATATATCTTGCGCCGGCGAGGGGGAGAATTATGCGCTCGTTTGGAGACCTCGGAATAATGAGGCTGTCTATAAACCTGGTTCGAAGCACCCCGCTGGCTCTGCGTTCTCTTTGTCCATGTTGGAATTTCACCCAGGCCTCGGACTGCTGCCTCCGACCGACGATATCTATGAATGCTACACGAGGTTGAACCTGCTACAGGGCCAAACACACGAGCCACTGGTAGCTTCGGGCTTCAATCGTAGCCTCTTGAAAAAGTGCTTCAACGCCCTCGCGACTACCTATTTTGGTGCTAAACACCGGCAGGAAAAGCTGGTAAGTCACGGGCTGCAGCGCTACGGTAGCGCTCTGAGGGATCTGAACGAAGCTCTGGGTGACAACGAGAAGAGGTCTAGATATGATGTACTCGAGTCTGTACTGGTGTTGACCATATTTGAGGTGTGATTGATCTAATTGAGCTGGCTACTCATGCACGTACTGATCTTCCGTCTCGCAGTTCTTCAGTTCTCACAAAGAAGATGGCTGGATCAGCCATTCGTGTGGACTTGAGCGACTAATGGAAGTTCGAGGCGCGGAGTCCTTTGCAAAGATGCCAGAACTTGTCGTATTGGAGTGTTCCAGACCAGCTATGGTGATGGCCGCACTTGCCATACGAAAGCCCTCTATGTTTGCCAGGCCTGAGTGGAAGACAGTGCCGTGGAAATCCTATCCTGAGAGGAGAGACATAGTTCATGACCTTATCGAGCACCTTGCCGATGTCACATTATTATACACAATGAAGGACAGTTTGAATGAAACCTTCTTTCAGATCCATGGTCTCGAAAGGTTCAACACGCTCATACAACAGACTCTAACAGTGCTAGCGCAGTTCAAAGCTTGGAAATGTCGATGGGATGAACTCCATCCAGACTGCTTTTTCGAAATCGAGGATTCAACACCTTCTCCAACCGTACTCAATATATATGGCGACCCAGTACCGGCATGGAGAACACTCACCAGATACACGACCTTGTATCATGCCAACTGTCTAGGCATGTACAACGCAAGCCTCATCGTGGTGCTGAAGTTCTATCAGGAACTCCTTGTTCTAGATCCTTCGCGTCCACATTCAGTACCAGACTTCCAAGATCAGCTATTTGATACCGGAATTGCTATTTGTAGGAGCGTCGACTACCATCTTGAGGAAGACAAGATCGGAGCAGGTAGCTTTTATCTCCTATTTCCACTTCGAATGGCCTGGGATGCCGTCGGCCGAGAGCACCCAGATATATCGCTGTGGCTGAAATCCACACTGGCCAAGATACAGGTCGGTTCCGCTGGTCATTGGGGTATGGCCGAGTATCTGCTCGAGGTTGGGAACAGGACGAGTTCATCGACTTGATGCCTGCTTCTGTAACTTATTTCAAGTATCGAGGTTCTCGATGACAATGTATTCGAGCCTACCCACCTCCTCTGCTACTCTTTCATTTTCCTTATGCCGGTACCATTCACTAGTGGACATCTGTTGGTTCAACTCAGGTTGATTCTCGACAGGCAACAACTTGCTCGAATACTCTATCGATATGACAGCCTCCGGGTCCTCCATCTACTGTGTTTCAGGAACCCCTGTTGTTTCAACATCTGGAATAACACTCCCTGGTCGAATATTGCTGACACTTGTGATGGTGTCCGGTTCGAATTCAGCGTCCTGATCAGAGGATTCAAAGCCAGAGTCGGAGCCAGAATCATTGTATACACCAGCTATGCCTGAGTCATTTCGACTGTAGGGCTTCGCAGCAAGAGCCTTGAGATTCTTTGTCTCAATTTCAGTGTGATCCATCTCTTGCTCCATCATGTGTGATCCAATTCGCTCTGCGGCGATGGCATCCAGCAATGAGCGGTCTTGGTTTGGTGGCGCCACTTCCAGCGTTAATTCAGCAATGTACTCGCCCAGTGCAGACATCCGGCGATCTCGCAAGGACTTATAAATTGATTCATCGTCAATGGGTCTATTTGGTGGATCCGGTCAGCCTCATGGATACATGTGGTTGTATCGCGATACCTACGATAGGGGGTCCCGTTCTGCTGGAACACCAATAATGCTCACAATATCATCGTCGGTCAGGATTCTCATCTGCAGACCCCTCGGTCTCAGGAACGACTTGTTGACATGATCGACAAAACGCCTGCCTCGTACTGTAAGGAGAGCAGTGTCACCTATCTCAGTGCCAATTTGTGAACCTAGACCAGCAAACTGTGCCCAATGGTACGGCATTCCAAGGGCTATGACGCCCTCTTCTGCCATCTGTGAAGGCGGATGTGTAGCCTGGACGATGCTGAGCTGATCGATGAGCCTCAAGAAGTCCGTCTCATGAACATCATGATTCCGCAAGACGTAGCTATAGGCACGAACGAACGGCAGAGGAGTCTGGGTGGCTACATTTGGCGCCATACGGGGTATGACGACTGGTTTCTACGCGATCTGTTCAGTATGTAGAGCAATAATCTCCTTGTCAATCTGCAAGGCAGCATCACAGACCTCGAGGCGCGCATCCGCTACGGATGGGTCGACCGGGTGGATTGGGATCCATCGCAGACTCCGTAATAGTACCAAGTCCTCGCATTCGTCGCGTTGCGACACGAAGCTCCGTTTTATACCATATTGCTCCTCCTGTGCTCGCTTGATCGGATAGTCCCACGGCATAATGGGCACCGTACAGCCCATGTGAAGGTAGAGCATCGCCTCGAACGACACAGCAGCGAAAACTGAAGAAACGGAGATAACGATAGGGGAAAATAATTCGAGTATCAAAGTATCAATTGCAGGACTACAAAACGATAGTGAAGGATTCTCGCTGCCAGCTCCTCCTAGCTATATCACAAGACTCGAGGATCGATACAAGGTATATATATATTACCTTAATGCACTACCTCTACATCACAACGCTAGCAAACTAATGACGCAGTATTGGACTATGCGCTCGCTCTTGACGTAAATACTTACTCTGCCCCCCCCAAATACACAAACATGCACTTCAGACGTCGATTGCTTAGTTCGAACCAGCACAGTAGCCCACTCTATGTCCCATGCACGCTGCGGAAGATGTCGTACACGGGCGCCAAACTAGTCACAACGCTGTAGCTGGCCTCCACTCACTGAATAGCGGCTAGACTATAGTCGGTATATTCCACGAACGGGCTAATGCGATAGTGCGTCGTTGCATGTTGCTCACTAAGATGCAAAAGATGAATACGTGAATGGTGGCTGCTTGCGCCTCGCGCCGGAAAACCCATGGGTCACTAGTCTCGAATAATACACGTATATATTCATGCGCGGATGTTCAGGTTGTTTGAAACGATCAGCGTCTCACCGGTTTTCAATGGTATGTTAGACAGTGGGTTCAGAACAGAAAAGCATTCGAATATACATAGATGACTTCGCGGCGCAGCGCAGCCAATAGCATGCTTAAGTGCGCTACCCACATCGAGCATTCCGCCCCCATATGCCGCTTGAAAGGATAGCCGTATAAGCAATAATATGGGAGCTAAGCCCAGACATACTCTACTATATCTATTATACCAGACAGACCGCGGTGTGACATATCGGTATCAGCGTCGTGAGGACGTATCTACAAGTTCAGCACCGCTTTTAGAAGAACAAGGAATCCTGTAGCAAAACGCCTTTGATCAGATCACACAGCGCCGAAAATCAAGCTTGATCAATTTGCATTTCGCGGGAGCAATCATGATAATAATAACAGCAATAGTAAATCCTGCAGTCTGACATGTGTCGTGAGCAGGGGTTTACCGCTAGCGTGTATGCTATGCTCGATCGGGTGCATTTCTCGAATTGGGGGCTAGAACAAACTAGGTATCCCGATCATACGAGAACAGGTGATGAAAGCATGTCGAGCATGTCGGTCGAGGGTGAGCATATCAGGATCGAGGACGGAGATAGCGGTCCACTAATTAGAGCTTCAAAGGTATGCTTGGTTGGCAAAAGATCAAATTGAGTGGGTTGAGAAAAAAATGCAAAAGAGACGGGCTCCACCGCGATTCGAACGCGGGGCCTCCTGCAAGCTTGAGCGAACCCAAAGCAGGAATCATACCACTAGACCATGAAGCCAATTGATGAAAAAAGTCGGTCAAAACTAAAATATATTACATTTTGTCTCTGCATGCTAGCCAATATTTGTAGTTATCCTCATCGGTCACTACCCACGATAATACTACGCGATGAGTACGTTACCAGTATCCCACCAAGCATTGATGATACATGCCACACTCAATGGACAGACTGTATACACCTATCATCTCTTAGAGTCGTCTATTATCTGATGCTATGTTTCTATACTTCTACTGTCTAAGTTCTAGCATCTATGCATTTCTGTTCGACGAATGCATTCGTCCACGAGATACTTTATCATGAACGCCCCCATATCGACCACCAGCAGCGAACTTCGTCTCTAGACTTCGCGTCACCTGTCCAACCCCAATCATCGTAACCAGTTTCTTGCCCTTGATCTATGATGACAAGTTCTATGTCAGCCATGCGCTCTTTAAACTCATCCCTTTCGGCGCAGAAGGCCTCTCGCAGAGGGAGCTCCACGATGACACGCGCATTCTTGTCCGGCAGGAGTCGTGCGATGATTGCGTTGACCAGCAGTCGAGGATGATCGGAACTGTATAGGGCATCTGCGACCAGTACGACACCGAACCGCATGGTAGGTAGCTCAGCTGCATCTTTGGTATTCACGTCATGAACACATTGCAACGTAAGTGTCTCTGGTTTTGTCCAGTCCAAGACACCTACACAAGCTTGCCCTCGGCAACCATCGATAGCATTAACATTGGCATCAACGTTGCGTTGAAGATTAGATACGATATCTGGCAGGTCTGTAAGACAAACTCGCCAACCTAAAGTAGCGCTAGCACTAATTCCAACGAGTCCTGTACCTGCGCCGAGTTCTAATGCCCATGATCCATGGAGCTCCGATGGTATAGCGATTCGCCGAAGTCGACGAGCAAGCTGGTATGACGAAGCCCATGTCTTGAGTCCGAGATTGTCTGCAGTCAGCGCCGGCTCATGGATGGCAATCTCAGTGCTGTGTTCTACTGATGGGATTCGAAACTTCCTGGTCATGGCGGGCATAGCACTTCGACCTGATCGTTCACTGAGCCTGAGACTTGCTTGCTCCCAAATGAGCTCTTTCGCTTTCTCGTCGAGTATCCAATCCAAGTTGCTTGAGATTATGCCGGTCAGGTATCTGGGTACACCATCGTTGCTGACAGACATGCTCGGTACAGGCTGCCCGGAGACGATGGACCGGCGTCGTCGCGTCGAGATTACATAGTCGTCTGAATAGTCTTCTGAATCACTGCATTCCCATGATGGTGGGGCGGAGGTGAGAAGACCTAGGGTTTGGAGGAGGATATCGGCCGAGGGTTTTGTATAAAGTTGCGGTAGATCGAAGACTGATAGGGATTAGCGTAATTGTAGGGATTTTCGCGCTCCTAGACACACCATGCAACTGCTCTGCATTGTCTGCTACATTGCCCTGGCCCATATTTCAAGGCGCAGTGGTCATCGCCTGGATGCTGTAAGCCTGGCGGTGTCCGATGTAGAATATTTGGTATTCGTCCGTGCGTCAGGTTAATTAGCGCTGGCGCATACCTACCTGAACGGGCGGTGTCGTCATAGTCCTCGTGATATTTGTAATGTGGTATGGTGGAGAAGTAGTCGAATCCGGATCATCTCTTCAGAGTATCCTTGAATCCATAGTATGCTTGTTCAATATCAAATTGGAACTCCCGAGCTTGGTCTTCGGTTAACTTTTCAGACACTTTCATTTGGTTGAGGGTTATCAACCACTGAATAATCTTCGACTTGCTATCAAATTCCTCATCGGTAACCTTGTTCACGGCCTGTATAATGTCGGCTAGAAGTGGATGCAATGTGTCTTTCTCCAGCATCCCAATCTTGACGGCATCGAGAACTGTAATGAAGTTTTCAGTAGCTGTGACCACCAAGATAACATCGGCGTCTGCATTGCCTCCATTATTGGTGGTCGATTTATATGACGAAGCCTCGACTGTCGCAGGGATACCGACCCTTATGCGTTCGGTTGCTCGAGGACATTCCATCTGTGGCATATAAGCAAGTCAATCATCGTGTCTGGTCCAAGTATACATACATCCCATTCTCTTGTGAATGTTTCGATATCCACGAAGGCTTTTGCAACTGTGTCATTATTCAAAACAGACTTGTACTGCTTTAAGAGGCGGCTGCAGGTATCTGTGTATTCCACTTCCTTCATCGAATCTCGAAGGTAAGCTTTCTCGACTGCATCCAAGGTAACAATGATACTATAAAGCTCCGCCAGCGATTCGTAAAGGTCACGCTCAGCGTTCGTCGTGGACAGCTTAACTTCCTGCTTGAATGTGAGCTACAATGCGCGGCCAGACTCACACGATCTACACTAACCTCATCAAGGCTTATCGTCGCCGAAAGATTAGATATTGGAGTGTAGCTATAGGGAGTCGGCGCATATGGCAGTTGGCGCTGGTGATACATAATGTCGCTGTTGGTAAGTAGAATCTCTAATTCCTAGCTCTGATAGTATTTAAGCTTGCTGAGCACAGCACGTGGATAGTTTGAGCCTAGGGTGCTGTGCCACTAAATGACCCACTTAATTTTCAAGAACTGGTAGCTCTCAGATTTTTCCCAACACCAGCCGCAACCAACATCTCGCCAACGGCGACGCGATACGCTTCAAAGATGCCCCAGTCAAAAGCGACAAAGAAATTCGAGAAGAATCGCCTTGGTGATGTTCTCAAACGCCGAAAAGAATTCAAGAAAATCAAACAACGTGAACAGAAGAATGCCAAAAGGAAGGAGAGAGCTCGAGAGGACGGAGAAACAGATGGCAACGACGCCGAGAAGAAGCGCAGCAAACCTAATGACGATGCGCTTAACTCTATGAGTGTGGACGACTTCTTCGCTGGAGGTTTCGAAATACCACAAGACCCGAAGAATCGCAAACGAAAACGTACAATGCCACCGGAGGATGAGTCAGTGTCTACCAAGAACCATGAAGATACCGAGAGAGTGGAAGTTCCAGTCGACACCGAGTCAGATTCGGACGACGGCTTGACTCACCAAGAGCAGCTTTCAATGCTTGCCAAGAATCAACCAGAGTTTTTCAAGAATTTGCAAGACGAGGCGCCCAAGTTGCTTGACTTTGATGAGGACGCGGAAATGGATGGTCTTGTCTTCAGCGACAGTGAAGCAGACGATAGTGGCAACCAGACGAAGAAGAAATCGGCATTAAAGAAGGCCGAGGAAGACTCAAGCGAGGACGAAGATAAGGAGATGGCAAAAGAGGTCAAAATACCTCAGGTGAAACAGTGGACCAAGTCTATGTTAGAGTCAAATTCGTTGCGAACTGCAAGAGAGGTCGTTACTGCGTTTAGGGCTGCTACACGTATAGACGATGAAGATTCTGGAAAATTCAAATACACCATATCGGATTCTGAAGGTCAGTCGCTTGATAATGTCTACATCAAGCGCTCCGCTCATAACTTACAGCATACCATGCGCTTATCATGACGGCTCTTAAAAATATACCAACGCTACTTCAACATCAAGTACCATACAAGGAGAGGTCCGATGGTAGAATGTGAGATCTACATCCCGGGACGGCGGTTTAAGGACTAATGGAGACAGTCAATTATCAACGGAGTCGAAGAAGTTCAAGACAGTCTCGCCTATCATAAAGACTTTTGTCAACTCGATTCAACAGCTTCTGGAAGACTTATCTGATGATGCTACCCTCAGAGTCACCCTCACAGCTGTGCAAAATGTCGCGCCGTATACCCTGACACACAAGAAGCTAGTCAAGGATCTCGTAAAATCTATTGTCGAAATTTGGTCTGATGCTTCTAACAGCGAGGCTGCGCGCATTGCAGCGTTCCTAGTCCTACGAAAGTACACTGTAATCGGCGATACAGGCATTCGGGAGTCTGTCCTTCGCGCAACCTACCAGGGTCTCGTCAAAGGCAGTCGTAACACCACGATACACACCATACAGGGTGTCAACCTGATGAAGAATTCTGCCGCTGAGCTCTGGGGAATAGACGCCGGGGTGGGCTACACTACAGGTTTTACCTTCATTCGACAGCTTGCGATACACCTTCGCTCTAGTATCACCAAAAAGGAGAACGAGTCGTACAAGAAAGTCTATAACTGGCAATACGTTCACTCTTTGGACTTCTGGTCACGTGTCATATCCCTATTCTGCGACAACCTGCGCGAGGCTATGTCTGGGAAAGAGTCTCCCCTACGGCCCCTGATATATCCTGTCGTGCAAGTCACGCTTGGTGCCCTTAGATTGATCCCAACATCGCAATATTTCCCCCTTCGCTTTCAACTCATACGATCCTTGTTGCGTATCACTCGCACAACGGGAACATACATCCCCCTCGCTGCTTCATTATACGAGGTCCTGAACAGCGCAGAGATGCGAAAGGCTCCGAAGCCTAGTACGCTCAAAGCACTGGATTTCAGCATAAATATACGTACCCCGGCGTCGTATCTGAGGACCCGCATTTACCAGGAGGGTGTCGGCGAGCAAGTAGTGGAACTCTTCTCCGAATTTCTCGTGCAATGGGCGAGGTCCATCGCCTTTCCGGAATTAGCCTTGCCAGTTATAGTCATGTTGAAGCGCTGGCTGAAAGAGACGGGCTCTAAAGCTAGTGGTAATAAGAACGGTAAGGTCAATGGGGGAATTTCGTTACTTGTACAAAAGCTTGAAGCAAACTCAAAATGGATTGAGGAGAAGCGAGCAAAGGTCGAATTTGCGCCTGAAAATCGTGCTGGAGTTGACGGATTCTTGAAAGAGTGCGAGTTCGATAAGAGTCCCTTGGGCGCTTACGTTGTGACACAGAGGAAACAAAGGGAAGAGAAGCAAAAGATAATCGAGCAAGCACGAAGAGATGCAGAAAACGATAGGAAGGCGAAGACGAATATGGAGGATCAAGAAGAAGCTGACGGTGTCGAGATCAATGGTGACGACGACAGTGATGAAGAGGTGGCTGAGCAGGGAAAGAATAGTGATGAGGATGATTGAAACTGAGACACTAGGACGAAAGTGTGGACGGTCCTTCCATGCCCTATTCGATTACACAGATGGCACAGGCCAGATTCTGTGGAAGTTGAAGCTACAAATAGAACAATACTTTCTCTAGCCCTCAGGCCGTTACTTGTAGACGCAAAAGACCAGTACTTTGAGCCGACCATTGCCGGTGCCGTAAGCGGAAGTGGCGCCCCGCACAAGTGCTGTTCACTGCAGAAGATCGGATATGTCTATTGTTCAGGATGCATCACACGTCTCGGCGTGATTGCCCAAGTTCCAGGCCTTGTATCTCCTGTTATACACTGGGTTTACGACCTTTAAATCAGAATCCAGCAGATAATCTCAAAGCAGCCGGAAATGGATGATCGCACCGGAATGGTTCCCCAACATTCGGGAAGAAACATACTACCTTGCTCGGTATCATTCCGTGGCCCCTTAATACAAGAAGATGCTGAACTAATAATCTAGTTCAGCCATTCTTCACGCGATTGCTACGAATAGCAACCTATGGCACTAATCAAACAGCTATACGTGATCTACGGACAGGGGCGGTGAAGTCATACCTGGATCTACTCAGCGATGCCCTCAGTCTACGAGAAAGGCTCCTTAATCAGCTTTCTCCGCACGTATTGAGGGCACTCGATGCAGGTGACGAGGTATACATTTGCATATTCGTGCCCGGGTGTTACGAATACGCCGTGGCTGTGCTCGCCGTCATTGCCCTGGGCGCCGCTGCCGTACCCCTAGCTGCTGTGCTCCCCGTCGAAGAAGCCATCTACTTTGTACATAAGAGCAAGAGTCCACTCGTTATCGTCTCGAATGCTACGCGCCAAAGGGGAAACGAAGTAAGCCAACTACTCAATCAGAGACACGCGGACACAGCACAGGGAAAGAATTTCAAGTCTGTCCCTGTTGAGCCATGTGTTGGCACAAACCCGTTACAAGTCGAGGACATATACATCAGCTCCAACCGTTATCTGGATGATAACGCAGCTGGTTTCGTCATCTTCACATCTGGTACCACAGGCCCTCCCAAGGGCGCCGTCATGCGTCGCGCCTACCTGCACGACACCGCCCTCGGCGTCGTAAAGCACTTCACCATGAATGCAGCCTCCGTCCTCCTCCACGTCCTTCCCGTACACCACGCCACCGGTGTCGGCCTCATATTCTTCCCGGCGCTCATGGCCGGCGCCACGCTTGAGTTCCGCAGTGGCTCCTTCGACGAAACCTGGCTCTGGACGCGAATTCGCGACGCGGCCGTAAGCAGAGACCAAGCAATGCGCCTGACGCATTTCTCCGCCGTACCCACCATATACATGCGCATGATGCGTTTTTTTCAGAATACCCTTAGCAAGCAGGCGAATAGCGCTGAATACGTCCAGGGCGCTCGGCAGCTCACAGCATTGATGTGCGGCACGTCTGCATTGCCGTGGCCTGTGGATGACTTCTGGACGCGGCTGCTGGGCCAGAAGATCATTCAGCGGTACGGAGCTACGGAGATCGGAGCGGTGATTAAGGTGCGCATGGGCGTCGGGGCGGTGCCGCATGGCTCGGTGGGAGAGCGCGTAATGGGCGTGGATATCAAGCTTTCGGAGGGCGACGAGGGAGAAATGTTGATCAAAAGCCCGGTGTGTGAAATCTACTCTACTCCTAAGAACGCCGCATGTGTGTTAATGTGACCCTCCCAACGCAGTATATGTTTTCCAAGTACTTGTTTGACGCAGAAGCAACGCGGAACGCGCACGAAAATGACGGCTACTACAAGACTGGCGATAGTAAGTTGCGTCATCTGACATACGCATGACAACTAACCTTGTTTTCACAGTTGCTCGCCGCGAGGGAAGATTCTACTTCATCCTCGGCCGCGCGTCCCAGGACATCATAAAGTCTGGCGGCTACAAGATCTCGGCGTTGGACATTGAGCGCGAGATTCTCGCCTTGCCATTCGTTTCCGAAGTCACCGTCGTGGGCGTCGCAGATGCAGAGTATGGTCAACGAGTGGCTGCGGCTATAACGCTGCGGCAGGAGGGCATGGTGCAGAATTTTCGGGAGACCCATGGTGAGGGCCCGCACTTATTGTCGATATATGCATTACGAGAGGATCTCAAGACAAGACTGGCAGGGTACAAGTTGCCTACGTTGTTACGAGTTGTCGAGGGCGAACTGCCGAAGTCTGCGACCGGGAAGGTTGGCAAGAAGACGCTGGGGCCGCAATATTTTCCAGAAAACTATGAGAGGCATGAGGAGATACAAGTATGGAGACACGTAAAGACGAAATTGTGACTAGTCTCTTATGGACTATTGGCTGTGCTGAAAATGTACTGAAACTTCCGCCGCCGCTTTAAGTGTCTTCCAGCGACCCGATTTTGTCGCCGTTGCCCTTTTCCATGCTTCTACAGATCGCCATGTCACAGTCTGATCTTGCGAGATATTTCACTTCGTGCATACGGCGTCCGATCTCATCGCATCTAGCAATAGCTCGAGTTTTCTCGTGAACTGTACCTTCAGCATTTTCAAACCAAGTTACGACGTGAAGCAAACCCTACCTAGAAAATTATCTAGCTATTAAAGTAAGATCGCGCTACGAAACCAGTTTATGGCATCACCTTTGTAGCCCAAACCAAATCCTGACTTCTGATATGATACGAAATGAGTAACAATGTATGTGTACGTAGTAAGACAGTCATGGTTGGCTGAACTTTACGTCAAGAAATTTGCACATCTTTTTTGACTGAGGATGCCAAGGATATACAGCGATGAATGAGTACAGAGGGTCATTGGGTTGAAGCGAAGGTTCGGTGAGAGGTGTCTCTTTGTCCCTTGAATTCCAATGAGTAGCCATGTATCAGCCTGCCGTGCTTCTGGCATCCCAAGACGCGGATCAGATTATCTGACTATCCCGAGATAGAAACATTGAGGCCTTGTTTTGGACATAGCAGCCAGGTAGAGCTGTTCACGAAGCAGACGAGGCGCAGACATGAATTTGTCCAAGAGTATCGTTAGGCTTCCAAGGCTGCTTGGGACAAGCCGGCGAAATGAGCTCTTCGACAGAGCGCTCACTGATTGGCCCTGCAGCAAGATCTCACTGTAGTGAGTGTGAGAGTCCTGGAGATCGTATATTCGTCAGGTTGACCCCAAACTTTGCCGATATATTGCTTGTCGTTTGTGGCAACTGACGAAACATCAAGCACCGCCACCGAACATGACACCTTCTGCAAAGATCGTGACCAATCAGTCCAATATCATGAAGGAGCTGCCGTTATTTCTGTCGATTTCCTTCACCGAACGAGACGATCGAGGTGATTTTAGTGCCCATATCTTCAATGCCCAAGAACTTCTTGGCGTGATTTTTGATTGCTTATGGCTATTACCACTTTTTCCATCTTCGGGAGCCTTCTTTGGTAATGGGGGAAGAGGTTTTTGTTTGGCTAAGCGATAGCGGCCACCAGATTTCCGAGGCGCTGCGCCAGTTTTCGAACGCGGTGACCGTCTACTGCTCTGTGGTGATAGGAGAGTATCCGGGATCGTTGAGAGATATGAGTTTGACGGAGGATTTGTCTCTGGGTGACTGATTGTAATGCTGGGTACGTTCGAGCGTCTGCCCTTTGTCTTGCCCCTTTTGAATCCATTGAGACCGACAGAGTACGTTGAAGAGTCTTTAAATTCATCAAAGATACCTCCTGATAGGACCCGAGAAGTCTGCTTGACAATCTTCTGTTCAGCATCCTCGGTCGAAAAAGTACACCGTCTTCTTTGTTTTGCTACACCGTCTTCTTTGTTTTGCTACAGCGTCTTCGATGCTTGGTGTTCTAACTGCTTGAGTTGAAAGTAACGGCTCGTGTTTCCATCCATCGAGTTTAAACTTCTGGAGGTCGTGCATGGAATACCAAATAGACAACACCCAGAACATATGAGAACCTCGCCGATGTGAAAATCTGTCGTCAAAATTCGTAAACTCACGTTGAATGAGATTAAGAATGTGTAAAATATGAGAGTGAGCGATCGTCAAGTCATCTCTGCTTCCAGGCTTAGCTGAACTCGTGCCCGGCATGGAGACTTCCAATGACCCAAGTCCGAGATCGAGTCGGAATCTCGAGCTGAGCGGCTCACCGACTGCATACCAGAATGTAGA
The DNA here is from genome assembly GCF_010093815.1 of Pseudovirgaria hyperparasitica. Classification (NCBI taxonomy): domain Eukaryota; kingdom Fungi; phylum Ascomycota; class Dothideomycetes; order Acrospermales; family Acrospermaceae; genus Pseudovirgaria; species Pseudovirgaria hyperparasitica. The sequence continues at coordinate 347,110 of NW_022985570.1, forward strand.
AACATCGAGCCGGGCGTCGGTGTCTACCGTGCCATCCATATTTGCCATCCACATACAATACATGTAACTTCTGCTCATTTCAGCTTGTAGACGTCTAACATCAGTCGCTGGAGGTTTCTTCGTAGTCATAGCTGCGGTAATGAAAATCGTCCATGCCAGGTTCAGAACTGTGTAAGCAGACATAGGCTTGGACTTTGTTTTAATTTCAGCTCGTTCTTCCAGCAGCTCAATAACTCGTGCGTGATGGTGCCAAAAGTAGTTTGATCTTCTTAGGGTCTTATGGTTCAATCTTCGCTTGTCCAAAGGTGAGTTCTTAGCATCGTTACGAATGCTAACGAGAACAGGCTGTAGTGGGTGGTTCGACAGACGCGGCTCTGAAGATTGTGGAGGAGGTAAAATAGCTTTGTCGGTGAGATGTTCTTCGTTGTCTTCAGTCATTGAAGTTGTACTCGGCGGCATGCACTTATTGATATTCAGATCCGTAAAACTAACATGCCTAGAAACTTTCGTTGTTTCCTCCCGATGTTCATGACATGTAGGTCCAGACTCAGTGCCAGAGTCAGCACACAGCAAAAAGGGAACACTATAAACGGACGTCGGTGAAGACGGAGACGCCCTGGCGTCAATCCTGCCATGCTCATCAGCTCCAGGCTGTGCTTCTGCGGCTTGAAACATTGACTGTGTATCAGAGTTTGATGTTGGGCTAAGTGCGGTCGTTACAGTCGGCATCTTGGGATCACTTAATCTTAGGGGTGCCGGAGCACCGTTCTGTTGCGATAGAGCGAAGTTGACCGGTGCAGTATCGTTCTCAGCGATAGGTAGTCTCTTATTTATCTCCTGCTGCAGCAAGTTGAGAAGACCTGTTGCTTCATTTGGAGGCATAGTGGGCCAATCTTGAATGAAGGGTTCGTGGGTCTGAATACCGTATCCGATTCGCTTGGTATCCTTGATCCAGGTGTTGAGATTGTCAAATGTCTGCCTTGATCCGTGATAAAACGTTCGTGGGCTGGAATGGAGCATCGGGCTTCGTCACAAGGTGTAGAAGGCAGATTGTGTTTCTCGAGCGGAAACTCGAATAGATAAGGCGCATAGTCCATTAAGAGCGGTCTAAGAGCTTTGAAAACGAGTAAAGGCCTGCGGGCGGGTGGCGATTGTGTCTAATAATCTTTGAGCACAATGTACAATGCTGACTATGCATATGCATCTCACACAAGGAGCATTTCACTATGACACTGTTTATAAGAAAGATAATCGCAGTTGCGGTGTTGTGATCTTGTCCAGTCTGAAGTGTGTGGAACGACATCTCGACGCTTTCAGACTTGTGTCACTCAAGTTGATTTGAGAACAAGGCCTTGCTGTCCTTCTGGCAACGTTCAGAGTGAAGACACGACGACAGGGACAAGTTCATCAATGGTGACTGGTGAAGTATTCGAAGCGATATTGACATAGGACAGTGTTAATTACGCTAGCATCGCAGCGGTGTATTGATTGGCTCTGGTCATGTCGAATCGAAAGTACATTGTTAACTTTTCCTATCGCCTTCGAAGCGAGGCTCTCCTTCTGGAAAAGGAGGAGGAGCATATGCTCTCCTGGGGCCATCGATGGGCGGAAGGTTTTGACCAACCGCGTCTTCGTAACTCGGAGGAGCGTCCTCGTACTCCGCGCTAGGCTGCTGGTACACTTGACCCTGAGGTGGTGGTGGACCAGATGGACTTACTGGTGTATTAAGATGAGAAGGCCCAGGAGCAGATGGCCCAGGAGTTACGACCAGAGGGGGCTTTAATCCAGTTCCGGGCACTGTATCCGCTTCCATGGCCTTTAAGAGTTCCCCAGGTGGCTTAATACCAGATAAGACTCTCACGGGCAGTCGCAATGGAAGGACAACTAGTTGGTCTTTACCATGCTGATAAGTTCCGTAACCAAGACCAACTCGAACTTCAAGCTCGTAATGCCTCGAGATACTACAAGTTTCGAACGAGGGGGCCACTGTGTTTGGTAAAGGGTTGCCCATCCAGTACTCTGGATTGATGGCAGTTTCCGTATCGACAGCATCGCTGGGTGACCCGATCGGTATCGCCATATTGCTAAGGCTGACGACAATCCAGCTATTCGATTCGGTGCGCGAGAACTCGTGTGCTCGTACCTTTGTGTAACCTATCAGCTCAATCTGGAGCATTTGCAGATATACATTTGCGGTCCGTTCGCTGAGCTGCTTCAGCAATATACGGAGTGGCAACTCATCATTGCAGGTGAGTGTTGCAGGATTCGGGAGGCGCACGTCTACTGCGAAGCGTGGCGGCGGACCAAGAGAGCCGACAGGAGGACTTCCGGGCCCCGATGAAGACGACTTAGACAGTGCTCCGAATATGCTCTTCTTTCTTTCCGGGCCTGTCTCTGGAAGGAACTGATGCTGCCTCCTTGCATATGCCTCGCCATCTCTGCAACCGGGTGGTGGCTCTATTGGTAGAAAGTTGAAATGGGCCCACTGCAGGAGAGGTCAATGTGAGATTTGTTATCTAAGACAGCCCGTAACATACTGCTCTCAAATTTTCTTTGTAGAATTGTGGTCTCGCGACAGTCACTTTCACGAAATATCTGATCTCCGCTTCGCCGGGGAAGCCATTCAAGGTAGGAGGTAGCGTCTGTTTGGTGTGTTGTGTGGGAGGTTTTGCGATCTCCATCTGCAGTCCACCGAAGGTCACCGCAGGTTGATAGCCAGTTTGCTGCCAACATTGGTTATTGAGAGGTATCTGGAGGCAAATCAGCACTGTGGTACTCCGACGTACTCGATGTAGACTTCGACCTACCTTGAACTCGAAAGGCCAGTCATATTGGCCAGCATTGAGCGTAAAGGAATTCTTCGTTACCTGGCCGTGCATGTGCTGCGGTGGCCATACCGTCAGAGTCTTGTATAGTAACTGTCGAATCTATTAATACCGCAGACAGTGCATGGTACGTGCAAGAAACAGGGAGCGATCGCATGACTGACTTTGTGAACTTCCAGGACTACTCTCTGACGCTCCGACCTGCCAGGCAGGTTCGGTGCCGTTAGGCGCGTCTTACACTCGCTCTCGAGCTTCACAACGACCTGGCTCACACTTGTACTAGTGGGTACTTTCAATATGACCTTGCCCTTTACTACATCCAGGTTCGTATACAGCGGATTCTGCTTTTCGAGGTAGACGGACACGATCATTTTCAGGTTGGATTACGCGACAAGGAACCGATGACGACAGGTGGGGCAGATCGCATGGTATGAATGAGATGACCAAGGGATGATATACTCGGTGGAGCGCGATTCAGGAGTTCCTATGACTTGTAGGAACTGATATAAATGAAGGCTGATTGTGGTTGTGAATGCGGTAATCTTTCACACAGCCCGAGGCCGCGTCAACTGTGGTGAGAAAACATGGCTGGCCCGATGGTTTTTGCGGTGCGGTCCGGCAGCAAAACGGTTGCCTCAGCCCCTCCTGGAGCGTCTCAGCTGGCCTAGTATTGCAGGACTCCGCCCATGGACCAACAAACAGAAAAGTGTGCGTAGCATCGGTGTATAGTCTCCTATCTGATGTAGCAGAGATTCTTACAAGTCCTTATCTTCGGTATATGCAAATAATTCTGTTGCACTATTGAATATTTATCGGCCATATCTACATCAGGTCGCATCTACAGTCCCTCCTTTGCTAACATATCTATAACGAGTGTTAACACTGAGAATCTTATCGCTTGTTAACTGGAGATCGGTGTACCTGTGATAGCAAGATAGAAAGCAATAGCGTTGAAACTGTGGCTATGTCAGTCATCTTGTGGAAGTTCTGGCGTTTCACGTCCCGTTTGCGTTAAGCTTACTTTCGTTTACTGCCAGTCAGTTCCCAGAAAAACCATTTCAGGCGGTTGGTCCAGTTGATTAGATCTAAGTGGCTCACTCCTACTAGAGTGCCCCTATACTCACCCCACTGACTACTGGGAACGCTGGTGTTATGCTTAGTTTCAAGTTCAAGCATGGTTGATCATGAAGAATACCTCACAAGACCATCATTTGGAGCATTTTCCGCTTCCTTTATGATGTTGAATGATGGGCGGAAGACAGACCAGAAGGTCGGTTCCAAGGACGCACCATAAGAAAAATACCTGGCAAGGGTGAGTGCTATTGAGCCGCGTACATAATGTCGAAGACTTAGAACAAACCGGATGCCCTCGACATCTGGTGTTTTGGGATTGAAGTCATTACGCATATACTCCATTGTAAGTTGAGAGAAGGCGCCTGTCTCGAGACCAAAGCTCTCGAGGATGTTATAGAGCTTCGGAATGTTTATGGCTACCTGTCACTTAGTTACCATGTCTGATGCTCAGGAGAAGGTCTTACGGCCAATCTGCTTGAACATATAGTCTGCAAAAGCAGATCCCCGATGGGGCGTAGCTATCGTGGTCAAAGAACGTACGTCCACATATAAGGCTTCAGGCGGCTGATCATATATCTTGCATCGAGTCCACTATACGAGCGTTCAGTCAAGGTCCAAGTGAAAAGGTCGAGTAGTTGTCAATACCCCTGTCGACTGGTTAGCGAAGTCGTTCAGTCGGTATCCTCAAATTCAATTTACCATGCTATGCCTGATTACAGTCAGCCTTGACACTATCTATGGTATATTTATGTCCTACGCTATGATGTTCACGCTTTTGCCCCTCGCAAGCCTGTGTATGCTTTCTCCAAGCTTTGCTGCTCTTTCTTCAATGGATCCAGCCGCAGGTGCTGTCGCTGACATGACCTCTATACCGTTAACTTTGAAAGCCTCTCTTATACCTCGCCAGTATTGTACTCCTGGAAGTGATCGACCAGCAAGATGTAATTCATCGAAGCCAAGGAGGCCATGAGCTAGCACGATTGGATACTTCTACAAGTATCGTGAGTCCATGGTGATTCGTACAAAGTTCCATGAAGAGCTGACTAACTGGTTTTTCTGCAACATGTCAGACTGTGTATTTCATTGATACCGCAAAAACTTACGATACTTCTCTCGAATTTGCGCATACTCGTCTTGGATTACTTTGCCTAAGTCCCCTAGACGTGGGTCGGACGTGCCTGCGGCACTGCTGCTATATTGTGACCTGAGCAATGAACCCAAGGGCTTCTTTGACAGAGCAATGCGACATGGCGCACGCTGGACGAGTAGCATTATTTGATCAATATCCTACTTCCATATCCGTGTTTGGTATAGGGACGCGTAATAGTCGCAACTGGAAAAAAACTGTGGAGGCGCGCACGGCATTCGGTGACGTCAACCTCCCATCAGCCGCTGGCAGCTTCCGACTTCTGAGGCCAAGGTAACCGTCCAGCCACAGACAAAAAACACGCTAGTGCGGTATTACCGACGTTTTACCGCCACACGCGTCTATATTTTAAACCTTAACCTTAAACTTACTTCCTTATCTCTATACCTTACCTCTATATTAACGCTACGCTTATCTCCGCCCTTATATAGCCCTATATAGCTTATAATTAATAGTATTTACTACTAAGTATTACTATTTATAGCTAAAATAGTATCTAAGGGCTTAAAAAAGTAAGTAAATCCTTACTTAAAACCTTACTTAAAACCTTATCTTAACTTTACCTTAAGAACTTATATATTTAATCTTAAGCTATCTATACTTTATAAGTATATATAAAATATAACTTATTTTTATATATTTTCTAAACGCGACGTCTTAAAAAACACTATATCTTTAGAATTTTCCTTCTAGATATATCTCTACTTTTCTTAATTTTTCTAATAATTAAGCTAATATATCTCTAGTAGTATATTATTAAAACTACCTTCTTATTCTAACTCTACTATAGATATTAAAAATCCTAGTAATTCTAAGCTATTTAAGATATAAGCTTAGAGAAGCTAATAATTAGACTAGGAAGTAAAAGTAAAATAGATTATATAATAGAAAGAAAATAAAAATCTATATATTTATTAAAGTCACGTAATAAGAGTTTAAAATAGTATTTTAGTAAAAAAGCCAAAAGAAAACAAGAATAATTTATTAGAATTTAAGTTAACTAATAAAGAAGATCCTAAGAATCCTAATAATTTTAATATATATATATAGAGCATCTACTAGACTACTTATCTACTAGTATAGTCTAATAATCTTAATTTTACCAAACCTTTTTCTAAATTTATATATAAAAATAGTAGTAACTACCCGCTATTAGCTTTAGAGAATATAGTACTAGAAGAACTTACTTAGATTATAGAAATAAAAGATATTATAACTCCTTCTCTTAGAAATTCTATAAAAGTAGCCGTTTCTAAAATCGCAAAAATAACAAGTAATATATCTCCTCCTCTTATAAATTCTATAAAAACTAAAACTATAATATTAAAATTAGCTATAGAAATAGACTATAAAGCTACGGAAAAACTAAAGAAGACTCCTTCTTCTTCTATAGTAAATAAGAGAGATAGTAAAGAAGAAGAGGCTAAAGAAGAAGAGACTAAAGAGGAAGAAGCTAAAGAAGAAGAGCTAGTACTAGTCTCTAAAAAGCTAAAAAAGATAATAAAAGCGCTTTCTATTATTATTAATACTAAAAAGTTAAAGATAGTATCTAAAAGTTATATATAAACTACGGCTAAAAGCTTAGTAAAACTAAGCTTAACTAAAATAAGCTTAGTAAAACTAAAAAAAAGGCACCTTCTATTATAGAAATTAAAGATTATAAAGATAATAACATAGAAGATAAGAAACTAGAACTACTAGCTAAAGTCTCGTTGAAAAAGAGAAAAGTAACTATTAATATTAAGGATAATAAAGAAGATAAAGACGTAGAACTAGTGGTAAAAGTTTTGAAAAAATTAAAGAAACGCCGCTCTTCTACTATAAAAGCTAAAAAGGTAGCTCCGATATATAAAGTAGTACTAGCTAAGAAAAGCTTAAAAAATTTAAAAAGAAAAGTATCTTCTATTAAAGAAGATAAAGAAGAAGAAGATAAGGATAAAGATAAGAATAACGCTAGAGATAATATAGAAGACTCTAATAAAATCTCTAAAAAGCTAATAAAAAGTCGTTAAAATACTAAGTATTAAGATCATTAACACGTTAAGTTAAATTAGTTATAAAGTATACTATTTTCTATCTATGTATCCGGTCGGTTATATTTATATATCTAACTAGTGTGGTGAGCCATCGCTACGTATGTCCCTTTTATAAATGGCTGTGTTCCTAGTATAGTAGTCGCGACGAACTCACAAGTATCTCTCCTAGGTATTATAAGTTCTCTTTAAACGCACGACTTCTTATTAGTTCTC
>NW_022985570.1:354694-382814 GCF_010093815.1 Pseudovirgaria hyperparasitica
GGTAAACCTTAGCCTAGATTATTAGTTAAGGGCAGCCCTTAACTAATAATTAGGTAGGTTTTTAGGCGCCTAATCTTAGTACTCGAGGTCGCGAGCCAGCTCCTAAAGAATTATATTACTTATCTTAGAGAGGTTAGATTCCTCCTCGTTAGATAGTTCGTTAGGCCTCTTCTATCTATAGAAGTTCTCTTTAATATTATCTAGGCCCGCGTTAGACTTAAATTTCTTAAAATTAATTAGCCGCTTAGCGGCGCGTGCCTTATTAAATTCCTTCTAGAACGACCTATCCCTATAGACTAGCCTTTCCTACCTTACTATTTTCTTAAAGGTCTCTATAAATACCCTCGAGCCCTCCTTAAACTAGGCGTCTACCTTAGCTTTAAGTTATTAAGGACTTATATTAAGCTACGTAGCTACCTCTTCTTTTACCTTCTAGCTATTCTATCTTTTACGGCCGACTAATACGTTACTAACGGCGTTAAAACTTAGGAGTTAAACTACGGCTAGAAAGGTAAAAGGAATCGCGCTATATTTATTAGAAAATCCTAACGGAGACGTAGGTCCCGGAGTTAAATTCCTATGAGCTACTATAAGTTGTTCCTATATGCCTATTTTAGGCACTTCTATTATTATGTAATTAGGGCTAATCGCGATATACTATGGAAGCATCGTACGTCTTCCACCCTTTACGGGCCCCTAGGCGCCGTGTATTATTAGTAGGCTAGAGATATATATTTTAAGGGACTAGTAGGGGACCGGGACGAAGGGACTAAATCGTTTCTTATCGTCCGTATTATAGATCTTATTATTAATAGCCGTAATTATACCATTTCGATTGACCCCCTTGCGGAGCTTAGCCTTTAACTACTATTTATTTAAGAACTTATAGGAGCGGGGAATAATTATAGTATAGTTATTACTTCGTTCGTCGTTAAGACTAATACTCCCCTAGATTATATTAAACCCGTGTCTATTACTAGGATCGAGGATTTAATTAATGGCGTTATCGAGATACTTAAAACCCGTCTTATTACCCCTATCCTAGGACTTCGTATAGTACGGGTACGAGATTAGATAGTAGTTAAGATCGGGCCGAAGAGCGATATAGGTGAGCTAGTAAAGTAGGTATTACCTAATAAACTATTAGATATAGGAGTGGTATATAGTTCGTAGCTAGCCGTAGTTCGATTTCTTATTAAACATGCGCTAGTGGTACTTATATATATTAAATTCATCCCTCGCGAGTTCTAGAATACTCTTATTAAGTATAGAGGTCGTCTTTTTAAGTAGCTCGAAGAGCCCTTTAATATTAATACTTCTAGTACGTTCCTACTCGTCGAAGAGTTATCTATCTATTCTACCGTCCTCCTTCTAAATTATAAATATAATACTAGTAAGGATGGTTTTAATATTAATAACTTACTTCGGGGTCTCTAGGGCCTAGTAATAATAGATATCTAATGCCTCTATCGGATAAGATAGCCGCGCGTACTTCGCGAACTAGGTATAGTAGTTCTTATAAACTTTAAGGGCCCCCATATTATCTCTAAACTTATATACTATTTTAAGTCTTACTACTAGGTTTAAGTAGGACACGCTAACGAGTATATTATTCTTTCTAGCCACGTCTTGGTAATGCTTATAGTAGACTTTATACGGAATAGCTATGTTACCTATCTACGCTTTCTAGCGCGCTAGTAGGGCCATTCCCTTAATACTCGTGAAATTCTTCTTTAATAATATAGCTACCTTAAAAGTCTTCGTCACTAAAGGCGCGCATTAATACTTCTTAGGCTTATCCTCTTCCTTAACCGATACTATTATCTTAGGGTACGAACTAAGAATAACCGGGGATTATCGTGTAGGCGCCCCTAGTAATTACTAAGGGCCGGTAGATAAGGTACGTCCGCGAGTGGGTTTTATTAGCGTGGCTATAATAGATACTAAAGAGATTCTCGCATGGCCTAGTAAGGGACGTATACTAGTAGTAGTAGGAGGAATACTTACTTTAAATAGATAACTAGCTTTAAAGAGACGACATACTACTAAACTAGAAGGCGTGCTTCGTGGAGGGGACTTTACTATAGACGTTATCTACGCTAGTTTTAGCGACGGTAAGGTCTAAGGCGGAGGCGATATACTTATCTCTTTGATTTATAGGTAGTATTCGACGGGCCTATAAACTATTCTACTTATCTATAACTATTAACTAGCGGGGATAATAAGTCCCGTCTTATTATAGAACGTTAGTTTATTTTATCGGCTAGGGTAGTTTAAGAGTTACTAGAGAGATAGACCATCCTCGTTACTATCGCTGGCTAGGGCGGTATCGATATTAGAGCTCTAAAGATATACCTTAATTCTCTTTCCCTTCTATCCCTAGCCGATTCGGGACTATAGAGATACGTTTAACTAGTTCCTCGCTCTCGCCCATGTCCGCATTTATAAGAGCGCTACTAGCTTTTCTATAAAGTTCTATGTTTACTAGAGCTATCCGAGGGCGGATTAGAGTAACTAGCTATTATTATTAGAGAGGTCTTTTTACTAGTTTTATAGAATCGTATTTTTAGCTTTTAGGATATAGAAGTTAGTATCTCTTCTACGACGAATTATCTCGTGGACTTCTTTCGGAATAGAGGAGTTAATCTTTACCTTACTATACCCTATTACGGCTCCTACTTCCTAGAAGAGATTAACTATACTACTTAAGAGCTATTCTATAAGGCTAGTAATATAAAGGAGATTATTAAACGTGTCTAGAATATAGTCCTATTACTCTTACGGGTCCTAGATAGCGATAATTCGGTTAATAGTAGACTTATTTACTTCTATAGCTTCTATAGCCTATCCGTACGGAGTAGTAGATGGCCTTAATACTACGATAGCCGTTAATAGCCCTACTTTAGTACTTACGACTCTTAACTAGAACCGCGTCTATCTTATTAGTACTTAACGATCTTATAACTCTTTATAGATAGACGTTTTCTTTTTCGGCGGGGCTATTATTATTATCGGTTCTATTAGTAAGTTATATTCTAAGAAGAGGTAGTTAAGCGAGGCGGAAGTAGAGGAGGAGGTTTTATTAATTAAGGAGGTATAGAGAGGTATAAGAGGGAAGAGTTATATACTATCTTAAGTTCTCTTTTTATGCCTCCTCGAATGCCGGGTATATAGTAATTTTTATAAATAATCCTTACTAACGGCCGTAGGCCCGTATACGTGTCGAATCTATAAATGAATATATACTAGGTATATAGGAAATCTATAAATAAATGTATCTACCGGGTATATAGCGGAATCTATGAATAAATAGATACCGGGTATATTCTTACCCTTATAAGACTTCCTATAAGTATCTTTTTCTCCTATACCTCCTCCTTCTTTTCTTCCTTATTAGTTTCTAATGGGGCCCGTTCTATAGTAACGAAATAGGCCTTCGATAGATAGGCTTCGATTACACGACCGGCTTTAATATATAGTAGGTGGAATTCGCGTAAACGCTATTATGTCTTCTTTCGAGCATTACTTACTTTAATAATAAGTTTTATTATTTTATAGTAATAATAGGGTTTATTATCCTCTTTCGATGATGGAGTTCATCGTCCTTTTTCGATGATAGAGTTTATCGTTATAAGACTACTTTTATAAGTATCCCTTCCCTCCTTAAAAAAACTTCTATCCCCTAGAAGAAGATATCGATTCTAGGGAAACATAAATATTCTTCTCTATTAAAGTCTTGCGGAGTAGAAATTACCACTTCTACCCGGGTTCGTATGGCGTCGTTAAGGTATTCTATAAGTTATTTATAATAGTTTTCCTTATTACTACTCTCCTTATTTTCCTCGGTAATTCTTCTAATTAGTAGTTATAAGGGCTCGTCGTAACTCTCGCTACTTATATTTCTTATAAAATATTTCTTTAACCTATGGCTAGGAAACGTCCCTCTAAGCATGGCTCTATTAAGCTCCGCGAGCTTATAAGTATAATTAAACACGGACTAGATTCTATATAGCCCCCTCTAATACTACCTTAGCTTCCGCCCTATATCCTTCTATCGCTACGAGTCGTATAGAAGGATAATCGTGTTAACTAGTAATAACTCTTAACGAAGGTAATGGTTATTATTCTATACCTCTCTCGATTCCTCACGCGTTCGTGTCGTATAGGTATAGACCTCCTTAAGATCCTCGGATATTCTCTTAAGTTATCTAGCTTAAAGAGCGAGTAAGTCGGATATTAATCGTACCTCGTTCTAAGGGAGTATTTAGAGCGACTCGAATTCGACTTTAATAGGCATGATTAGTTTATAGCTAAGCACGAGGTATACGGTACTATACCCTATACTAGCACGTGTCGTTATTCTATCTACCTAGACGACCGTATAGAGGTGGCCGGGCTAGTTCTTAAATCCGCTATTAGTTATCTTTATAAGAGTATTAGCGAGTAGTATAAAACTTCTCTTAATAATTCTATTTACTCGGGGATTATATATAGACGTAACCTTCTAATAAATTCTATAGAGTCGGAGGAGCTCCTCTATGGCACCTATATTTTCTCTACTACCGTTATAGGTGATTTTAGAAATAATTCTATATCTATAGATTACGTTTTTAAAGAGGAACTTTATAATAACTATGGACGTAGCCGCCGTATATACCTCCGCCTTAGTCTATCCGCTTAGCTATTCTCGTATAGATACTACTTTACTATACCCTATGGAAGGTGGTAGCGTTATTACGTCTAAGTATATTCTTTACTAAAGAATAGGCGTTATAACGTAGTAGAGCCCTTTATTAAGACCTCTAAGGAGTTTACTTCGTTATTAATATTCGTTATAGGTTTTTACGTGCTATCGCACGTCTCTATATATATCTACCTACTAATACTTATCTTTAATCCTTCCGAGGGTTCCTTCGCTACCTCTATAATCTATCTTATCATAAGTAGCGGTAATTATACGCGCCCTAGTATTCGGATCCTTAATTACTCGTATATATTAGCGATACCTATCTCCTCTCCACTAGAGTATTCAGTCACACACAAGGAACTTTAGGTAGTTAGTTATAAAGACCTTATACGCTCGGTCGGTTAGGTCGGTTAGCCTCTTAAGTATAGTAAGGTACTTCGTAATCCTCTACTATTTATTACTATATTTATCTATTAAGGGAGACTTAATGGCGGTATAGTTAAGTATCCCTATTATATAATCTCTCCCGCTAACGGGCTTAATTAACAACGTCTCTAGCACGTCTATATATAGAGCTATATCCACGAACTCGTCTAGATTAAAGGTAGAGACGTCTAGTGGTTCTTCTCCTTCGTATATTCGTAAGATACTATCGGCGACTATATTACGCTTCCTAGGTACGTGTCTAACTATAAAGTTCTATAGCTAAATCCACGCGAGCCACCTAGTAACGAGCGCCCCTAGTAAGTTAGTTATAGTATGGTTAATTTAAGTGACTAGAGTATTCGTATCTATTTCTATAATAAAGTACGTGCTATAGAGATATTACCAGAACTTCTATAACGCGTAGAGGAGGGCTCGGTACTCTAGCTTCACGGTATCGTAGTTTCTCTTAGCTTTTAACTATATTCCTCTATTATACCGTGATAGCTAATATTTACGATCCTCGTTCTCCTATATTAATATAGCTCCCTATCTAACGTTACTAGAGTCTACTACTAGAATTATATCTCCCGTATCTATCCCGTACCATAACGTTATTAGTGCGGGAGTAGTAGTTAGAGCTATCTTTAGCGCGTCTATTAAGGTCTACTCCTTAGCTATCTACTACTAGGCCGATTTATTCTTTAATAGTATAAATAGCGGCGATGTAATAACAGCGTACCCGGGGATCTATATCTAGAAATATATATAAACGCTAAGGAAGGCTCGCATATTTATCGTGTTTTTATAGGGTTTCTAGTCCCTAATAGTAGTAACCTTTTTATTACTTAGTCGCCTCCCTTTAATGTCGTAGACGTATCCTATAATATTAGCGGCTTTAATATACCACTAAGTCTTCTTACTACTTAGGGCGTATCCGGCGCGCTCTATATCCGCGAGAACCTTATCTACGTTAATTAAATATTCTAGGATATACCTATAAATTCTAGGCAGGGCCTCCTTAGAGTTATATTTCGTTATAGGTCCTTTAATGCCTAAGTCATCTAGGAATAGTAGAGCCCTCTCCGGGATGTATTCTTATATAATAGTTAATATAATTCTAACGAACTAAGCTACTAAATTAGTAGCCCCTTAAGGTAATATTATTCTACGTAGTAATTCTAGGGGCGTTATAAACCCCGTTAAGTCTTGGTAATGCTCTACTAATAGAATCTAATTATATCCTAAGAAGAAGTCGGTAAACGTTAAGACGGCTATCCCCGTAAAGTGCTCCGAGAACTCTTTATACGAGGGCGGCGTGGCCGTATTATGAATGGTAACTCGGTTGATTTCTATCGCCGAATTAATTAACCTATAATCTCGTTTCTTATTAGCTTCCTTCTTCTTTTCTATAAGAAAATAAGCGTTTCGATAAGAACTACTATAGGGCTCGAGCCTTCCGCTATTAAGACGCTCTTTTAGGATCGTGAGTACCTTCCTATAAAGGGCTCTAGAAATATTAAAGTTCTTAGTCTACTATGCCTTATATTCTACCGTTCGGATCTCCTACGGAGGTGCCACCTCTTTATTAAATTTACTAAGGTATAAGAATTCCTATACTAGTACTTCCTCGCGATATAATAAGATCGTATATAGTAACTTAAGTTCTACGGGATGTAGCTCTATTCTAATCTTTAGCTAACTTATACGTAGAGGCGTTAGATATATTCCTAGCGGGATAGTTACCCTTCGAGGCTCTATTAGCCTATTAAACGCGTTAAGGCCTAGGTAGACGGCTAGAAGAAGTATCTACTGTGCGATTACTCGTTCACGCTAGTCTAGATACCCTAATAGATTTCTAGGAACCTTTCGGTGGGCTTCGGAGTTATCTATAGGGTATACTTTAACTCCCTTTCTTTTATATATAGTAGCTATACTAAATCCCTTTAATACCCCGGGTAAATACCGTCTTTAGAGGCCGGTAGAGCCTACTATAAGCCGTTCTATTATCGTGCCTTATTTATATATAAAGGTAGCGTACCTTACCGCCGTAACTAGGGCGGCTAAGTTATCTTTTCTCGATAACCGAGTAACATTTTTAGGCCGGATTTTCTTAGAAAGTAACTCTATATAACTTATTTCTATATCCGTATAAAAATATAGCCTATCCCCTTCGTTAGTGGGTTTACCGGACCCTATTTAGTATGGATTATTAGTTAAGGGTAGCCCTTAACTAATAATCCGGCTTAACTCCAGCTTCTAGTAACATACTCCGCTATATAGTTAGTCTCTAGCCACGGAGTTACCCTCCTTCTCTAAGACTAGAATATACTTATCTAGACTAGTTTCGAAGGTTATACGTTCTTATCTATATACGGAGTAGACTATTAAGAGTACTTACCTAGAGGCTAACCTCTATACCGTAAGTAAGGCCTATCTAGTATATGGCTCCCCTAGAATAAGGTTATAATTAAGTTCGCTATACACGAATATCGAAGTAGCCGTAATGATCCGACCTATATAGATAGGGTATTACTATACTATTCCCACGAATAGAGTACTATACTAAGTAGCGCTAACTAAACTTAAGTTCTTTATATATAGTAGAAGCGAAGATATTACTAGCCTAAGACGCCTCGTAGCATCTAGTCGAATACTATTTACCTATACGCCACTATTAAATAGTACTATACTAGTTACCCTTTTAGAACTAACTTCCACGGGGTACCTCGGACACTCGGCTACTAGCCTTACTATCTCTTCCTTAAGCTAATTAATATCTCGTTATATAATAGCTATCCCTATAGTATAGAGAGGTACTAATACGTTAAGTTTATTTATCTCGGGAGCCATAGTATGGTTATTTCTTCCTTTCTTCTTAGCTCTCTCTTCTTAAGCCTTACGGATCTCTCTAGCCATGAAGTCGGGGGCGCCCTTCTTAAATACCGTACGATATAAGTTACTATTAAGGCTTAATAGTTCGCTAATAGTAATGTTTATAGTTATCCCTAGAACGCGCACTAGCTATGCTTCGCTAGCTTCTATACTTAGCCGCTATCCTTTATATAGATAGTTATTAAGCTTAATACCTCGGATACGTGTCTTTTAACTAGGATTTAGGCTATCCCCTTTATCTATCTTATCCTCTAGCGCCGTTAGCTCTTATTTAGATATTCTCTAGTCGCCACTCTTCTTACCGTCCTCCTATTCCTTAATAATCCTTATATACTACCCTTTACGCATTCCGCGGAGATAGGCGATCTTTCTTTCCTTAGTATAATTAGGTATACTCTTTATAATCCCCCTTCTAGATATTACGAGTATAGCGGGCTCTTCTAGGGCTATCTCCTTATAGATATATCTATTACTAGCCACGTCGAAGCGTTCGTGGAATTCTATATATCTATCTTTCTTACTCTCGGGTAACGTGACTTCTTCTTCTAAATCGCTATCTACTAAGGCCTAGTAGGGACCCTTCGTAGGTTTTGCACTAATACTATATACCGGCACTCTCTATGAAGCGTTAATGTTTACTACGGACGTGGAAACCTTTACTTCTCCTCCGTACTAGCTTAGGCCGTTTTAAACCATTACTATGTAGTTCCGGATAGCTTATAGAGTAGCTTATAGCTCTACCGAGGAGGGTAGTAATAGGATTTCTTCTCCGTTCGCCCTAAAACGCCCTTAGAATACTTGTACCCTATTAATATTTAGTAATCCGTCTCTAATATATTCTACTATCTCCGGATATCTATATATTAGGTAATCTCCTCTATATATAATGCACACGATTAGTCTTCGAGGCCTATCCTAGACTATAACGCCTCCTTAGGAGTCTCGGGTAGAGACGTATTCTCTATTCTATATATAATTCTATAGATAAACTTACGTTAGTTCTATAGGCATATCTCGTACTTAGGGATGTACTAAAAGATTTAGCCTTCGCGTCTACTAGTTAATAATAGCCGAAAGTAGCTTAGGTTTATACTTCTTAAGGGATAGGAATAAGGGATTAGAGGTAAAGTAGAACTTTATCTTAATTAACGTAAGGTCTAGTTTACTAAATCTCTCTACTATCTCGTTAAACTTATCCGATTCTAGCGCGATATATACTACGACTAGAGAGGGGTAGTTAAATTTATTAGTTCTTCTTTCTTCATGTAACTACTCTTCTAAGCCGGTCTTCTTACTCTCTATCTTTGATTTATAGTATATAGCTATGGCTAGCTCTTGTGCGGCTGAGTACTTATTAATATAAGCTAGTTCCTTAAGTGCTCTAGCCTTTCGTAATACGAAGCTATAGATAATTACCTAGTCGTAACTATATACTTCTATCATGAGTTAACATTTCTCTATAGCCCGAGCCTTAAGACTATTAGGTAGCCCTTCTAGGAAGAGCTCTATTCACGAATATAAGCTTAGGCTTCCTTTAGCCGTAAGTTTCTCCGTGATAACATGATACCGGGAGTAGTATATAGAGAGAGTAGGATGGGTCTACTTTAACCATTTCCACGTATTTTCGGATAAAGTGGATGGTGCCTTCCTCGAGGGTAGAGTTAAATAGAGAGAATTCCTTTAATAATTCTTCACGTAGCGTAGCCTACTACTATTTCTAAAACCCACTTATTCCTTTAATAGTAGGACGGAGATAGTCCTCGTAGTATAACGGTAGGGAGGTTATCTTCTTATTAGGCGGAACTTCGTAGTTTATATATATATCCTTATACTTCCGAAGGAAGGCTATAATATTTATTCCTTTAAAGCGCTCGGGGGCTAGGGTAGATAGAGATACTATCCTTTCTTATCGCGTAAATGCTACGAAGAAGTTAAGTATCTCTCTACGAGTTACTAGGTCGTTATTTTAAGCTTCTATCGTACTATTACTAGTAGTAGATATACTAGTAGAGACGCTAGGGGTAAGGTTATTAGTTAAGGGATTACCTTAACTAAAGGTTAGCCTAATGCGTCTACCTATAACACCTATTATCCCTTCTCTATATTAACTAATCCCTTTATAAGGTGAACTATTACTATCGTCTTTATTAATATAAGGTTTACGGTATCCTACTTATGTTATTATCTTCGTATAAGACGTTCCTAAAGTGGTATACTCGTATAGCCGTGTTTATGAATAATAGCTATAGTAGTACTAAACAGGTTATATTTATCGTTTTTGAACTCTTCTTTGCTGCTTCATCTAGCCCTGTTTTATATCCTATTCCCCTAAGACATTTTCGAGTCGCGCTATTACCCGTGTTAGCATGCACATGCTTTTTACAGCTACTTTTAAGAGGCTAGCCCCTAGTGACTCCGGACTCCCTGTTTTCCGGACTCATGGCTTTAATCTAGTAAGTCTAGACTACCTTATTAGGCACGCTATATACTTCCCCTAAGCTAGTTTCGGAGTCCTAATCTCCCCCTATAAGTTTATAGTCCGGGTACGACCTCTAAAATTATGGTAAGCTATCGCCACGTGTGTCCCTTTTATAAATAGCTGTGTTCCTAGTATAGTAGTCGCGACGAACTCACAAGTATCTCTCCTAGGTATTATAAGTTCTCTTTAAACGCACGACTTCTTATTAGTTCTCTTTTATAATAGGACGGGTCTATATAATACTCTTAATTAATTCTTTAATAGCTAAGCCTAATAATTAATACCCATAGAGGCCCATGAACGTAAGGAAAGGTCGAATAGTCGAATATTAGTAATGGGGGAAGCGCGCCGAGCAGAATGACCAAGGAAAACGCCCTCCTTAAATATACAATGAAGCCATGTGATCGAGCTAGGGATATATACATATAGGGCTGTAGGAGCGGCCTTCCACACTAGTTTTCTACTACCTATAGTAATTATATATAATATATACTACTACTATAGCTATAATAAGATACCTAAATTTAAGAAAATCCGCTACTACCCTTAGTAGCTTTATATATAACGCTTAGCTAGGCGCGGGTTTATATCTTTATAGATACTATAGCGTGGTTAACCTACTACTAAACTAATATTAGGAAGTTCCTTAGCGGGCGTGATATACTTTATAGTCCCCTTAGAGCGACCTTATTACTTAGCTAATAGCTTAGTAACCTTAATATCTTAATTATTATCCTAGTTAACTTATAGTATCTTACTAGTAGGTAGTATACTAGTTAGTTTATATAAAGTTATTATAGTCTTATCTTACGCGCTATTAGAGTTATTATCTAGAAAAACTAGCTTTATAACCTTTTAGTACATCTTATAATATAATAGTCTATTTAGTAGTAGTTTAGTAAGATAAGGTTTATACTACTTATAACTATAAGTAGCTATAGTAGTATTCTTAAGTCTAAAGCTATAATAGTAGTAGATATCCTAGTAGTATTTAACTATTTACTTTAGTATTAACTCCTTAGTATAGAGCTTATATTTAGTATTATAGGCCCGATTTAGGTACTTCTATATATACTCACTAATTTTATTATTAAATAACCTTATAGCATACTTACCATACTTATAAATTAACTTTATAGACTTAAGAAGGTTAACTACCTCCCCTAGAGGCCCTAGTTACTTAATTAGCTTATCTATTTAGTATAAGTACTATTCTAGTTCTCTATAGTTAGCTAGAGAATAAGCTAACTTACTTAGGCTAGGTAGGAGACCTAGGTAGTTAACCGAATTAGGCTACTTAGGCTTTTATTAAAATAACTAAGATAACATTTTTAAGATAGTTAAGGTCATCTTTATAAATAGACGGGGCTATACTATAGTAAAATCACTATTAATTTCTTCCTTATCTAACAAGATAACAAGTCATTCCTTTATAAGCTTAGATTAGATAATATAAGGGTCCTTCTTAATAGACAGTTTTTTAAAAACTAGACTTTCTATAACTACTCTATTAAGACTCTATATCTTTTTAGTAGTAATTACTTTCTACTAAAAGTCCTAGAATAATATAATATATATATCTAGGTTACTCTTAACTTTAAAAGAGTCTTTAATTATTAAAATAGTATACTTAAATATAGATTACTTATATCTATTTTCGACTAAGTTAATACCTTTATTACTAATAAGTTTATAAAGAGTTTTAGCTTACTTAAGGAGTATTACACGTAGATTATTTCTAGTAGCTATTAGAACGGACGTTAAAAATTATACCTAGATAGCTACTATAGTTCTCTAGTTAACTATATTTACCTTAATAGATAAGGTTATATTATATAGCTATTAGTGGATATTAGTAAGATAGACGTCGGCCTAGATTAACTAGTTAATAATTCTTTTAACTATGTTAAGATTATATATATAGATATCTAATATAGTTACTTTCTTATTATCTAGCTAATCTTTCTATAGAATTATAATTAGATTAAATCTTTACGTACTAGTTTTAAAATTAATTATATAACTTAATTTAGGCGTAAATAGTAATAGATTACTAATATTTAATACTAAGTTACCCGAGTTTATTTACTATCTACTTAACTAACTATATAGTAAGCTAAAGTCTAAATTATTAGCGGTAGTTAGTAATATAAGTAACGTAGTATATATATAATCTAATTATTATAATTAGGCTAAAATTAGATTATCTACTAGACTCTTTATAGTTAGTTATATAGCGCTTATAATCTTTAATAGTCGCTTAGCTAAAATACTACTATTATTATCTTTATACCTATATACTAGATTAATATCTAAGGGTACCGCCTAAGTATAATAGTTAGTTTTATTTACTATAAGTAGCTTATCTTTAATTACCTAGGGCTTAGAATAAGTCTTTTCTAGTATCTACTAATAATATAGCGGTAATATTACTACTCTACTAAGTATAAATTAATTAAAGATAATTATAACCTTATTATTTAAAACGCTAGGGGCTCCGCGCGGGAGACATCTATCCTAAAACTATTCTTCTTTTAAGAATATAGCTAGCTATTAGATACTAACCTTACCCTTTCTTATAATCTATTACTCTATTACTATAATAATTAGTAACTTTACTTAGTCGGACGGTTAGATATTTATAGACGGCTACATTATATAGTTCTCTATAATATTAATAGAATAATCTATATAAAATAGCTATAAATTATATTTTAATAGGTACCGTTATTTAGTTATAGAGAAATTACCTACTACTAGCCTATTACTAGAGATCTATATAGATAGAGCTAACGATAAAGGGTATTCTATTACTATATATTCTAGAAGAATTAGTAGGAAAGCTTTTAATAAGCTAGGAAAATTCTTAGAATCTACCTAGTCTACTATTACGTTATATAGATCTATATAGAATAGTTAGTTAGCTAGTTCGATATTTACTTATATCTAAATCTTTTCTATAGACTAATAGTAGTACTTTTTATCTACCTTTAGATATAGGCGTAGAAGGATATTAGTTAGTTTAGATTAAGTATAACTATTATAAGTCTACTACTAAATTAATATACTAGGTCTTATAAGGATAAAGCTAGTTATATATAGTAATTAGTCGATATTATAGAATATTTATAGATTAGTAACTAGCTACGAAGTCTTACGAACCGCGTCCACATTATTATAGCTAGGTAATGCCTCTTCGGAGGTAGTAAGAGGTTCGGAGCGGCGTTAATGGCGACCTCGTCGTCGCTAGGTAGGTGGTTATAGAGTTTTCGCAACGCGTTACTCTATAGGGACCACACCATAATAAACTAGCTAGGATAGTATATACTTCTATTCTATTCTTAATTAACGCGTTAAGAGGAGTCTATAAGGATACCGGGATAAGAAAACCACCTAACGCGCTACTACTATATCGAAAGTAGGCCTGAATCTACCTTACTATATAGGTAGAGAAAGCGGAAGTCCTAGTAGCGCGATAGGATACCTTAAGGCTTAAATAGCTCTAGGTGCGTAAGGATTAGCGAGAAATTACGTCGAGGGCAACTATAAACTACTACGGATAAACTTATTAAGGCTAACTCTCCTATAGTATTAAACTACGTTTATTAAGACGCCTAGCGCGACCACTAGTAGCGTAACTCTATTAAGACCTTTCGCTCGATACGGGATACCGCTTAGATCTAGGATAGATAGAGCGGCTCCCGTATACGAGAGATATTATAGTCTACCGTAGAAGATAGGGCGCTAGTATATATAGATAATAGTATACGGACATAGATAAGAGGCGGCTATAGGGACCTATTAAAAAGTAGTAGAAATAAGTCGGGTTAGTAGATAGAGGATACTTAAGTTACCTAGGCGCGTTACGCGAGTATATATATATAGAATTTAAAGGATGCTCGCCTATAAGACATGGTCGGCCTATTATAGAGAGATCCTTATAGGTAATACGAAACCGGATAGTAGCTATACTTAAAGGCGGGGCGTGGTATATAGTAGTAACTACTAGCTCTAAGGACCTTACCCCTTTAATAGGCTCTAACCTTTAGTATATCTAGAAGTAGGCGGGATTACGTCCTAGCCGGGGAGACTACTATATAGCCCGAGAGAACGGATACGTATATTAATTTATAAAGAGATAGAACGTGTCGCTAGGCATGTACGCTAGTAACATGAGTTTAAGGAGTAAACCTCGTAGTTTCCTAGCTAGATAAGGCGTTATACCCCTCTTCTAGTAGAGCCGGAGGTATAAGCCTAAAGGGGATAAGATAAGGCGAAAACAGGAGTAGGGTCTAATAGTATAGGGCACGTCGAACCTATAGAAGTCATCTGACTTCGAACTAGAGGACTAACTCATGCACTTTATTAACCGCTATAGGAAATAGGCTACTAGGGAAGGCGAGCGACGCCCTAGAATAGACGCCTTCGACAAACCGCCGATATAAAGTATACGCGCACTTAGCGTTATAATCGATAATAAGCTTAAATAGAGACCATAGATAGCATACGCCGTTTCTAGGGCCCTCTAGGTAGAAGCCGCCATACGCCGGATTTCGGCCTCTATATAGGGAACCGCCCGGGATAAGGCACGCTAACTATATGTCTCTATAGCACGACTAGCCTTTATATACGGACACGAGTACTAGTATACGGCCCTTATATAGGCTAGGCGAACGAAGCTCGAATCTATATAAAACCGTATACTCCGTCTTATCTCTAGTGAATATAAAGCTACTACTATAGCGCTACTACGACGCGAGATAAATATAATAAGTATATAGGACTTCTACTAGATATAGAGGGTAGTATACTTTACTAAATAATAAGTATAGAAACGTATAGGAAATATAGAATATACCTTCGCCGCGCTACGCGCGCGAGTTAGCGTATACTACTAAGTACTCTTATATATAGGCTGGACTTAACTACGGTATAAGTACTCGATAGAAATAGACTCGAACTAAGTAGTATAAGAGATTAAGAATAACCTAGATACCCTCCTAGACTAATAGAGCCTTCGAGAGCTCGGACGAAGCATATAGTTATAGATCTAAGATAAGTAGAAAGAGATACTCCGGGCCTAGTAGGCCTCCTAGTAGAATAGATATCTAGAGTAGATCTAAGGACCATAGAAGGAGCCGAGTAAATAGATATATAAAGGGCTTATAAAGGCCTAGGTATCTATACTCCTCTAAGCCCAAACGGGCGCTATAGAACTTCTATACTACCTCTATAAGAGAGGCGTCCCTAACGTATCTCTATAGTATAAGGCGTATGGCCGGAGAGGTATAATACGCTACTATCTCATAATATACCCCAATCTTCATACGTAAAGGTAGAAGCTCATCTATACGATAAGAACCTCCGATATCGTACGATGGCTTAATAAGTACCCTAAGGACATCGCCCGGTAGATAATTATATATCTACTACTCCTCTAATTCTAGTAGACCTAGAAATATATACCGGAAGAAACCCGGTATATATTAGAGGAAACCTAGTATATGCCGGAAGAACCCCTTAACTAATAACCTCCGCACCTATACGTGCTACCTAAGGGTAAAATAACGGTAACATAGGCTATAGGCTAATAGGTGTACCCTATAGCTATATACTTAAGAAGAAATAAAGGTTTAACGAGATGTAATTATCGATATAAGGAAGTTTTCCCCTCTTAGGTTTCTTCTTATATAGTAGCTTAGACTAGAGGAGGCATAGGCCTATAGAGTACTACTCTACCTAGTTATATAATATTATTATTATTATAGATTAGTAACTATAAATAGTAGGCCGTATAGTTAGCTTAACTATAGTACTTATTTTTAGTTAATAGATCTAGATCTAGTACTAATCTTTAAGTAAATAATATAAGGAAGTACTTAATAGTTCTATATCTATAAAATACTTTAGTAAATATATATATTATAACGCTACTTATTATAATAGATATTAATAGCTCTCTACCTATAACGGCTAGGGGCGGATAGATATTATAACTTTAAGTAGTTATCGACCTAGCTAGGCTCCTAGTAGACTATTTCTATAAGCTTATCTAAGGTTATATTCCTTAACTAAGTCTAATAGGAGTATACTTTGCCGGATCTACTAACTAAATTCTAGACTATTACTATATACTATTACCTAGTATTTAATAGTTAGTTTATAGTTACGCCTAATTTAAATATAGCGCTAATTATAGATAGCTATTACTATCTACTTATTTATAATAGTAAGTAGGTATATATCTTCTCTATAGTTAAAGTAGTTAAGTTCCTTTAGAAATGGTTCTAACTATTTAATAGATATTACTAGGTATATTTTCTACATCTCCAGTAGCTCTAGTTCATACATCTAACGGCCTACCACGCATTTAATTAGTACCAGTCCGACTCACTATTAGCTAAGCTTATAATAAGCGCCTAGAATCTTATACCCTTTATATAGTTAAATATAGACCTAGTTACTAGGAGCGAGGTCTAGTAGAGACGTATAGCGCCTATTAAAGCGCTCCTTTATATACGTCTAGGTAAATACTAGCGTGTCTAACGTCTCTTTCTAGTTTATATTATACTTTCGGGTGTAATTATTTACTTCTATTAAACTAGTCTCCTTAAATAGAGTACCTTTAGATAGTTAGAAGCTATATACTATCTTATTTAGAGATTTTTATATTAAGATATTTATTATATTATTTATAAGCCGCTAGACTAATAGAATATAGATTATCTAACCTATAGCCAGTAATATTAAAATAAGAAAATATAGGGTAATCTCTACCGTTTAGTTTATATATTCGCTTTAACT
The DNA here is from genome assembly GCF_010093815.1 of Pseudovirgaria hyperparasitica. NCBI lineage: Eukaryota > Fungi > Ascomycota > Dothideomycetes > Acrospermales > Acrospermaceae > Pseudovirgaria > Pseudovirgaria hyperparasitica. The sequence goes on from NW_022985570.1 coordinate 371,983, forward strand.
ATTACTCTATTTATAATAAGTAGTTAATACTAGGATTTTAGTACTAATACCCTCGAAAATTCCTTTCTAAAATAATAATAGGAATTTTCGGTCCCTATTATAAATAATTATAGCTAGGACTCCCTATTCTAGTAGTATACTCCTCCTAAATATAGTTACCTATTATATAGTAGTCTAGTCGTTCCGGCCTAGAATAAAGTAGATTTACTTAGTAAACTTATCTATTATAGTAAGTAGCGCGTTAAGTCTATTCTATATTAGTAGTCTAATAATAAAGTCTATTATAACTATATAAAATAGTATTAGCGGTAACTAGACTAGCTTTAATTTACTATATAGTATATATCTTTATATCTAGTAAGTTTTATAGATAGGATAGTACTAAATATAGTACTTTAGGCGCTTTATAAGCCGATAAATAAAGTAGCCTATATGAATTTAATTATATACTTAGAAAAAACCCATATAAGTGCTTTTATCATAGAATTAAGTAAACATATCTCTATTAAGTAATTTTAGTATATAGATCTAATATTATCTATTAAGCTAATTAATATAATAAATTATACTATTAGTAAATTAAAAAGGAATTAGTTAGGTAATATTATTATTCTAGTCTAGTACTATAGCTTTTATACTTATCTAGTACTTATTATTATTATATATATTAGCTAGCTAGCTCATGAATTTTAGGTTAATCTTAACTATTATAATATTAAATATTAAGAGCTTCTTAAAGACGTCTAAGTCTCTTAGCTAGACTCTATTATAGATCTAACGGAGCTAGGAAAGAGCGTTAGATACTACGTGCTCTTTACCTAGTCTATATTTAAGCTCTAGGTTAAACTATAATAGATACTATAAGGCCCGTACTAGTTAGAGATTTAGCTTATTAACTAATAAGCTTATAAGCGCCGTTTATTAAATAATACTTAGCGTGGCTACGTGGTTAGTAATAATAATTATTAGTTAGTCTAAACCATTAACTATATAGCGTATTTAGCGTATAGTCTATACGACTACTACTACTTCTAGCTCTATTAGCTAGTACCGTAACTCGGCTATAGAGAGTTCTTTACTAAGGTATAGAATAGGCTTAATATCTAATTATCTAATCTTTATAATATTACCCGCTTCTCCTTTAATATAGTAAGTAAAGACTCTAAAGCTATACTTTAATACGTTAATATCTATATAGAGCCGTTATTTTAGATTATAGTAGATAAGCTTAGTCTCGTCTATAAAGGCGGCCTAAATACCCTTCTATAATACTAATAGCTAGTCTATTCGAGTAATCTTTATTTATTTATAGTATACTATATATATATCCTACTAAAGGTACTTCTTTAAGAAGACGCGTTTTCTCTATCTATAGATTCTAGATAAGGTAAGTATAATATAGCACGTATTACTATAACTAACTAGTTAGTCTAAGGTAGTATTTAAGCTTATTAAGCGTTTTAGGATACTAGAGATTATATATAGCTACTAATTTCTTAGCTATAGTAGAGAGTCTATAAGCGTTAATCTTCTAACTAAGTAGGGTAATAGATAGGTATTCTAAGTAATACTTTTTACCTTTAAGTGTTAGGTTTCTCGCTTATAGTATAATAAATACCTACTAAAGGTAGTTAAGATAATCGTTAAGTTCCTTACTAAATATAGGAATATTATTAATATATACTATGGTAAACGCCTTATATCTAGTATTATATAAGATCTTATTAATCTACCTCTATATATATAGTAGAGAGTTATAGAAACCTATTAGAATAACGTTTAACTACTTCTAGCCCTAGTATAATATAAACGTTAGTTTATAATAGTCTTCCTTAGCGACCGGCCACTAGTAGAAGAAGCTAGCTATATTAATAATAGATATAAACTTCTTTCCGGCCGTATATTAGATAATATCGCCCTAGAGTAGTAACGGGTAGAAGTTCTTAATACTAATTTTATTTAGGCCTCTTATATCCCTAACTATCTAACTAGCGTCCTTATATAATATCTAGGTAAATAACTTTACTATAGAGTATATAATAAATATTAGAAAACTAAACGGTATTAACTATATTAGATATTCTATATAACCTTATATATAAAGCTTATTATATACCTTATTAATAATAGCCTTACCGCTTACCCCTAATAGGTAGATATAGTAGCTTAGCTTTATACTAGCTATTTTCTAGTTACTTACTAGGGGAATATATATCTAGTCTTTCTCTAGGATATTTATAAGTCTAGTATTATAAAATAAGTTAGTATAACTTTAGATAATATTATTAAACTTCTAGGTAGTTACTTTATCTTTAGTATAAATTTTTATACTAAACGCGCCTATCTATTTAACTTTATTAAGCTAAGTAAGCTTTATAGATAATCCCTCTATACCGTCTAAAGGGACTACTTTAGCCTAAAATATATAGAGGGCGTCTATTTTATCTATTAATATACTAAGTCTTATATTTTTATTTATACGTACCGATCTAAATCCACGGTTTATAATAAATATATATACTATATTTTAGTTAGTAAGATATATATAGATACCTCCGCTCTAACTAAGCCTTATACTTATATATATTAGGGTGAATATATAATCTTCTACGGCTAACTTATACTAGTAATAGATTATAATCGGGACTAGCGTAAGTATTTATAGCTAGAGAATAGTATACTATAAAATAGTTACTCTCTAGTATACTACTAGTTAAATAATAGTAGTAAAGGTTAGTATAGTAATCCCGCTATATATACTAATAGTTATAATGGATGTAACTAAGGTGTTACTACAATGGTAATTAGAATATATTATAATTTAACTTAGAGAGAGTGGGGTAGCTCGTATAGGTTATAGCTTAAGTATAGTCTTAAGCGAGGTCACGTGATACCCCTATACTAGTCTCTATCTATCCCGGCTCCGTTATATAACGCTAGAGATAAGGTAAAGCCGAAGTCCATAATATACCCTTATTCTCCAGGGTTATCTTAGGGACCGGCTTGGTATTTTATGTAATAATAACCGGCTCGGTTAGGTCTTAGGTTTACGGTCTTCATATCGTACTATATAATAGTAGTAGGGCTATATATTACGTCCGGTAAGGTGGCTATATCCTATAGTCGCGTCTCGGTCGCGTAATAGAGGAGGGTTCCTCTATAATAGCGTTGTTAGTTATATAATTATATAGTAGTAGTACCTCGTGGTTATATTCTAGCGGTTACATGGCGGAGGAAGGTTCCTTATATCACGGCGTCGTTAGTTATATAATCGTATGGTAGTAGCATCTTATGGTTACGTCCTAGCGGTCACGTGGTAGAGGAGGGTTCCTTACCTCACGGCGTCGTTAGTTATATAATCGCACTATAGTAGTATCTTATGGTCGCGTCCTAGCGGTTACGTAGCGGAGGTAGATTCCTTATACCACGGCGTCGTTAGTCATGTAGTCGCATAGTAGTAGCATCTTATAGTCGCGTTCTAGCGGTCACGTGGCGGAGGTAGGGTATCCTACGCATGAACCGCGCGTCTTATTTATTATTACCTATTTTAGGACCGGTTCTTCTCTAGGCTAGGGGTTAGGTAGTAGTAGTAGGGTAGCTTACGCACGACCCGCGTTTATTACTATTATTATCTATTTTAGAACCGGCTCTACCCCGGTCTACACGATTTTCCCTAACGCGAGTATATAGGTCCTACGTCTAGCGACTTTCTTCTTCTTTAACTACTATTACGCCTACTATCTCGATACCGTGTAGTAGCTACTATAATATTAGTAAACTCGCATACCACCTCGTAGCTTCTATACTATTATTATAAGCGTGCTAGGCCTAAATAGGCCTATTATAGAAGCCGGCGCCGTCTTAGCGGTAGCTATAGGTGCTAGGGGTTAAGACCCTAACGATCGACGCGCGCCTAGGCGCTAGGAACCGCCTAACCGTACCATGAGTGGGTCCTATCTCTACGCCGTTCCTTATGCTAACTAGGTAGATTATTTCTTCTACCGCCTCCTAATAGGCTAAGCCTATTTACTATATAGGGCTATATATTATAGAGGGTAACTCGTTAGAAGACGAGCGTACCGAGTCCGTGTACTTTATATATCGTATATATATGAAGGCCCTAGAGAAGACTAGGGTACTTAAGTACGTGCTATCTCTACGCTATAGTAGCGCCTACTAATCTAGAGCGTAGCTATAAGCCTAGCCGCGGCACTAACTATATAAAGTGCTATACGTCGAAAGGGACCTACTTATAGAATACCGAGGAGCTTACCACGTACCCGGCCCTATGTAAGATATAGAGCCGCCTCGAGAAGTTCGTGTACGAGTCGGTTAATAATAACTTTAGTTATATAATAGACCGTGGTAGTCGCGGCCTAGACCCGACTAAGCCTTCGTCCGGTAAGTGGCCGTGTATAAACTCTAAGTTCCACTACCTATATAAGGACTATAAGTCTAACTTAGAGATTACGTATATCGCCCGCCGTAACGCTAGTATTATTAGTTAGGTCCCTATAACGCCTAATCGCGGTACTATCACGGTAATTAAGACGCTATATCGTGGTAGTAGTAACCGTAGGCAGCTTAGTAGTGTAATTCACTAGATAAATTAGTATATATCGCATAATAAGGCCTAAATGGGCGAGTTACGCACTAACATTAGCGCCCTATAGATATATACTTAGTTAGCCTAATTACTACTATCTTAACACGTGACGTAGGGTTCGATATAGTAGGTCGCTTCCGGCCTAGTACGCCTAGCCGAGCCGCCGCCTTACTAACTCTTTATCTAGGCGGTTATAGAGGAGGAGAAGCCTCGTTTAAGTAGTAGTCGCCCACGCTACCCTCGGCTAAGCGGCCCTAAGAAGTTACCTACCCGTAGCCCGCGCTATCGCTATACTACCCCCCACCGGCTCCCTATTACTCCCCCCCCGTGGGAGGCCTCGCTATTACCACGCCGTCTCTATACCCCGCCCCGCCGCCACGATCTATCCCGGCGCCGCTCTCGCTCGCCGGAGCGCCGTAGCCGGTCCCCCGACCGCCGTGACCGGTCCCCTTACTACTATAACCGGTCCCCTCGCTACCGTGACCGTTTCTATAAGTGTTACCGCCGATTCCGTAACCGCTGGCGTTATACTATTAAGGGTCGTCGCTTATCGCGTTATTACCGGTCGCCGTCTCGTAGCCGCCATAGCCGCCCCGATAAGGTGTATAACTCCCCCTTACCGCTAAGCTAGATTAATAGTTACCCCCGCCGCTAGGAGCCGGCCTAGGGGAGGACTAGGTGACTAACCTTATAGTTAGGATTTACGGTTAAGGACCGTGCCGGCCCTAGCGCCGTGTAGACCTAGGGTAGGGCTAGAAGAATAACCTTTTCATGTCTTAAGGAGAGTATCGGTTTATTATTAGGTTACTTAGGTACTTAGTATTTAGCGTTTAGTCTTTATAGAATCTCTACTCTTATATTAGGTTATTAGGGCTACTATAGGCCCGTAATAGTAGATTAATATCTTTATTTAGGGATGCGCTAAAGTCGTAGGCCGTTATATAATCACGCGCTACTATACCGGGCCTTAAACCTATCTAGTACCTTAGTATCCTCTACGTCCTTAAGTAGTACCTATATTAGCTATAGCTAGCCCTTCCATTTTACGAGTACTTACCTCTTATTTCGCCTACGTGCGTTTTTTGCCCGAAGGATGTCCTCGACCTTATATTTAGTAATGTCCTTATCGGCTTCGTTAAGTTCGAGTACCGGGCCTAGGCGAGTATCTAGCTACTCCTAGCTAGGTAGGGGGTCCTCTACGGCGCGCTCGACTAGACTAACATAGACTATCTTATAAAGGTCCCCGGGGAGGTCGAGGGTTACTATTAGGGGGGTAGATTAGGCGAGAACCCTATACTTAGTCTATAGCTAGTCGAGTTTCCGGCTCGGGCGATTAGTCTTTACGTTTCGGAGTAAGAACTATACTATATTACTAACCTTAAAGCGTTTAGCTAGACGGCGTGACCGGTTAGCCGAGTCCTAGGAACGTTACTCGGCCTAGACGATAGCCGCCTACGCTAGGGTAGTGCCGTTATAGAGGTGCTTAAGGAAGTTTATAGCCCGGCCTTTCGCTAAGGTTATGGAGGTGTTAGGGAGTAGCCGTCGCGGTAATAGTTTAATATAGTATCCATTTAGAAGTAGGTTCGGCGCTATACCGGTTACTAATAAGGTACGGTTATTTAGGGCGAGCTAGCATGCCGGTAGGCACTCTAGCTAATTAGTTTACTTAAAGGTTACTATAACGCGAAGTACCGCCTAGACCTCCTAGTTTACTCGCTCTATACTACCGTCGGTCTATGGGTAGTAGGCCGTAGAGAGGTCCTAGTATACGTCCGTTATAGAGTAAAGGGTTATCTAGAACTACCCTAGCTAGTCCGAGCCCCGGTCGGTAATAATAGACTATAGAAACCCCCGGAAACGCTACTATGTGTTATAGAATCGCGCCGCGTAGTCCTTAGCCGCCATAGAGATTATCGCCTCTAGCTAGATAAATTTTAAGAGCCGATCCGTAATAACGAGTAGGTACCGGGGCCGTAATGGGTCCGATTAGGGGAGGTCGGTTATAAAGTCTATAGAAATCTAGGACTAGAAATAGTCTAGTATCGGAAGTAGCTAGAGGAGCCTAGGGGCCTTACGCCGATTTATATAAGCTCCGTAGTAGTTATAGTTCTACATAAATCGCCGGATATTAGTCTATATACGCTTCTAGTAGTATTCCCGCCGGATAGCTACGTACGTCTTATTCTTACTAGGGTAGCCCGTAAGGGGGGAAGCATAGGACCTCTAGATAATAGTTATTATAAGCGGTTTCTATTCGGGCACCTAGATAACTCCCCGCTACGTAAGTATCCTATATACTAATATAGTATAGTCCGTAATCTATTTAGTCGTAAGCGCCTCCGGTAGAAAGAGGTGTACCCCGTCTACTACGGCCGTATAGCGGATCTAATACGCCGGGACGGACTAAGCGGCTTAGTCCTAAAGCTCCTAGAGGTAGGGATTAGTAAAGATGCTTCGTCCCTATAGAAGGCGATCCTCTCCGGAGTAGATGCTTATAGGTACTATTTAGATAGCTCGTGGGGCTATAAGCTACCCCCATAGGAGGGACTTCTTAGATAAGTCCTAGTTACGGCGGCTAAGGGCGTCCGGGCGAGCCGCCTAGAATCCCGGCCGGTATACTAGGTTATAGTTAAAGAGTATAAGCTAGTCGGACTATCGCTACTACCGCGGGACGAGAAGGTAAGACTTAGTAAAGTACTCGAGGTTCTTATAGTCTATATAGATCGTGAAAGGGCGGTAAACGCTCCGAAGCTCGGGTTCCCACGCCTAGAGGTACTAAACCACGGTAAGGAGCTCCTTATTATAGATTATATAGTTCTATTAGACGGCTATAAGGGCCGTAGAGTAGTAGACTATCGGGTGCTAAATACCCCGAACCCTCTAGGATAGGTACCCGCCCGTCGCGTGGCTAGAGTAATCTATCTCGACTATTATATCGCGTGTCTCGTTCTAGGATTAGAGAATAGATCCTATAATAAAAGTATTCTTAAGCTTAGTAAACGCGCGGTCCTTGGTTAGGCCCTAGTAGAAGGCCGCCCCGGCCCTAGTAAGGGCGTAGAGCGGGGCCGCTATAGTAGAGAAGTCGGGAAGAAAGTTACGGTAGAAGTTTATAAATCTAATAAATTACTAGACGCCCTAGACCGTGGTCGGGGGCTCCTAGTCCCGGATCGTGGTGATTTTCTCCGGGTCGGGGCGGATTAATTTACTAGCGGTAATAACGTACCCTAGATACCGGACTTCCTTAGTAGCGAAGCGGCACTTAGTAAGGTTATAGTAAAGGTCCGCTTTAGTAAGGAGAGATAGAATAGTCTTTACGGCGGCCTAGTGGTCCTCTAGCGTACCTAGGGTGTAGATAAGGATATTATTAAGATACGCTATATAGGTTACCCCTAGGACCCCACTTAGTACCCCATTAATATAGCGCTAGAAGGAGGCTAGAGCACTAGAGAGACTAAACGGAAGCACGGTCTATTTAAAGAGGCCGAACCGGGTATAGAAAGCCGTCTTATGTTCGTCGCCGGCGGCCACCCGTAGTTTATAGAATGCCGCCCGAATATCGACCTTACTAAACCATAACGCGTTACTAATAGTATATAGGGTTTCGCGTATTAGAGGAAGCGGGTATCAATCCTACTCCGTAATACCGTTAAGGGCTCTATAGTTAATATATAGCCGCTATTTCCCTCCCGGCTTAGGGACGAGTAATACTAGCGCCCTAGCCGTAGAGGAGCTAGCCCGTATCTAACCCTTATCTATAAGATCCGTAAGCTGGCGGCGTAGCTCTACTAGCTACTCCCGAGATATAGCGTAGAGGGGTCCCTAAGGGAGGTTTACTAGGGTCCCTACCGGGGTGGACTTAATATGGATATAGTAGTCGGTACTCCCCCGGTAGGGGGGTAGCGCCGACGCCTTTACCTTATTAAAGAGATCGCGGTAGGCGTATAGCTTTAATAGGAGCGGGCGCCTATCCTCCGTGAGCTCGGACGTGTCCTAGTCGGGTATTAGAGGTGGCGGGGGGAGTATAAGCTATAGAAGGCGGGTGACGTCGCGGATGCTAGTAGCGACCACCCGTCCACGGCGATAAGCCGTCTCTAGAGCCTCTATAATGCGACCCTTCTCGGTAAGTACCCGAATGCGCGTTAGGCGCATATAGGTATTTATATTCTAGGCTACGAGGCCGTGGGCGCGGTAGAGCGTAATCTCGTCTACCCGTATATTAATAACGGCGCCGGCCTAGTAGAGCCATAGGCTCCCGAGGATAAGGTCCCGGTCTAGCCTAGATACTATATAGGCGGAGAGGCGCTATCTCTATCCGGCGATATCGTACTATATAGTAACGACTTCCATGATCTCCGGTCCCGACGCTCTATTAGCGGTAAGAGCCACTTAACGACGTGGGACTAAGATACGCGACTTAGCCACGTCCCCCGTAAGGGATAGGCTAACTACCGCGAAATACTTATACCCTATATCTACTAAGGCGTCTATATACTTCCTATTCTAGAGGAATAGCGATATAACGGGTGGCGGCCCGTCTATAACCCGAGCGGGTGCGCTATCCTCTAGATTAGAGCCGTGATCTTAGTTACCCGTGGCTTCGTTCCCTACTAAATATTATAACGTCCCCTAACCCGGGCTATAGTAAGGGACTATACTTTCCCCGCCTTAGAGTCGGAATTAGTATCGTCCTAGGCCGGGGCCGCGACCTTAAGCGCCCGTATATTAACGGCGTTTAGGTAGCCCCGTTATTAGTGGCTAGCCTAGCCGCACCGGGTATACACGCCCGCCGTGCGGTGCTCCTAGAATAAATCCTTCGGAATCCACGAAGGAGGCTCTTTCTTCTTAACCCCGTTCTTACTCTTCGCCGCCGGTAAGATAGCTCGCTCCTTACCCTTTATCTTAACGGCCTTAATAGTAACCGCTAACATCGTCGTATCGCTATCCTTATCCTTACCCGGCTTACTTTAGGGCGCCGTGTTTTACCTAGTACGGAGCCGGAATAACTCTATATCCATGCCGATATTCCTAAGGCGGCCTATAGCGGCCTCGTATTAGTCCGGGAGGCCCCGGTTTAGGGCTACTACCCGGGTCCCCTAGTTAAGGCCGTCCCGGAGCCGTATAAGCTTCTAGTCGTCGGCCTAGTATATCCCCCTAGCCTTCTAGAGGGCGGTATAGAACCGGACGAAGTAATCTATAAACGGCTCCTTAGCCTTTTATATAATTATATTTAGCCGTTAAAGGGCCCGCTCTTTAGCATATATATCTCTAAACTAGAACTTAAGGTAGTCTAGGAACGCGTGTAGGTCCTAGTTACCGTTTAGCCCCCTAGTAGAATATACCGCGCTAACCCCCTTCTATACCTTAGGCGCTAGGTTAGCCTAGATAAGGGCTATCTAGTCTCTATAGGTGCCGATAAACTCGGCGTCCCGGGTAATCTTATACCGTATTATAACGGACCACGTACGGAAGAGAGCCTTAGACCCGTTATATAGATCGCCGAGGGGGAGAGGCTTCCGTTTCATAGGCCGGTCGAGTATAATATACGGGGCCGATAGTAGTAAAGTAGGGGCGCGTGTAGGTAGGGCCGGGTTAGGCCCGTATAGGCGCTAAGGTATAGCTAAGGAGGGGTCGGGCTAGGGTAGGGACGAATCCCTATAGGTTAACGTAGTAGGAGTACGGCTATATACTTCGACCATAACTAGGCGGGCGTCGATGCGCTATAGCGCCGTATAGACGCTCTGCTTAATATCGGATATATAAGACTCGCTTACCGCTTAGGCGGCCGTGATAGACTTATATACGGCCTATATTTTATCTCGGAAGCTAAGGAAGGAGTTAGAGAGTTACCGCATTAGATTAGAGTCTTACGGGTTAAGACTATCTTATGCTATAAGGCCACGTATAGGAAGAGGTTAATAAAGTTAAATTAATATAATAGATGTGACCAAGGTGTTACTATAATAGTAATTAGGATATATTATAATTTAACTTAGAGAGAGTAGGGGTGGCTCGTATGGGTTATAGCTTAAGTATAGTCTTAAGCGAGGTTACGTGATACCCCTATACTAGTCTCTATCCGTCCCGGCTCCGTTATATAACGCTAGAGACAAGGCAAAGCCGAAGTCCATAACAATAGTTATTATATATATACTTATATAGATATATATCTTCTAAGATACTATAATATCTATTCTAAGAAGGAGACCTACCTATAGATAGTTAAGGA